>NC_051160.1:116088217-116143453 GCF_013339745.2 Dermacentor silvarum | reverse complement strand
AGATCAAACTATATATTCTAAACGACATATCATACGGTCTCTACAAATTGCAGATTTTCTGTTTGTTGCACCATTTGGGACATGTGTTAAACTTTACACGGATATTACCGTCCATGTTGGTGTTCTCCTCATTATTGCGGCTGTCGGTCATACCATGCTGAATAACCGGTTCTCGTCCTCATTAATGCAAAAAATACATGTATTAACCCTAACATATTTCAATCATTGTCACTGCATTTTCTTAGGGGTGTTCAAACGGCAGAATTAATGGCAGAATGTTTGCATGAAATCGAATACCATTATGCAGACAAAGGACCTTTGTATATACATCGAAGAACTAATATAAAAATGTAAAATGTGAGATATGAAGGTTTGTGGAGTCCGTCTGATAAAACGCTATTTACGTTATTTATTTGACACCGGTAATTCCGGTAACAATCAGATGTGATGTCAACTGAGAAGACTATAATATATACCGTAGAAATGTCATCGGATTTCTTGCGCGCCATGACATTGACAGTAATGAAACAAGGTCACTAAACGTTCCTAGTAGAGATTTGTGTTCGTTGAAACAGCGGCAGCACCGCAGGTGGTTTTAAAGAAAATAATAATGTCGAGACTGACCAAATAACAAACAGCTTCACCTAAATATCAACAAATGTGTATGTTCCATAAGGTGAGAAGGCCTATTAAAGAAACTGTTGTGCGGAAGCGACCTCCATGCGCTCGCTCAGTAATGGCACGTACACACTAGCGGCAAAACTAGGATGCCTCGATGCCAGCGCCGCCGTTCAGGGTGGAGACAACCCCGCTGGAGCGCCATATTGAATCACACGAGCTCAGACTCAGCTACGCTTGCGTTCATAAATAGTGTTAGTCGCGGCGCGCTTCCAAGTGCTTTGTCTTGATGACGGATTTTTTTATCGGTATCGCATCCGCACATCCTTATAACCAATAGCCTGAACTCGTCGAAGGTCAAAGACGGTAAATGTATGCGCCGGGAACATGCCCAAGTAGCCTAATTCAATCACATTATTATGCCGTGTGTATGTTTGAAATACGCACTATTTTTTGGGCGCTTCGATGCTTGGTATATAAGTTTGCGACCCCTGTGTGTGGAAGTTTTTCTTTTCGCTGTTGTATTTTGGTTTACACGTCACGCCTCATTTACCGTAGCCACCACTCGCGCACGGTGGTTAGTTTCCCTTGCTTTGCGCGTGCTATTCGCGTTCGTTGCAATTAGTTGACAATATCTACGGTGCAATATTGCTTTTTTTTGCCCGCAAAACTGTGTGCTGACAGGATTAAGCTGGTGTAAAATACTGCGATGTGAAAATAAGGTTAGTTAGTGCTGTAGGAGAAAAAGTAACGTAACTGTCTATGTCAATCTTGCGTAGTACGCACAAGAAACCAAACGACGCACAAATACGTTTACTTAGTAATGTCTAGTACAGTCAATCATGAAAGAGATATGTACATGAAAAATTATATGTACTGTGTGGCGCCTGAAGGTTATGTTGAAGGACGAGATAAAAAAAATCACAAGGTAGGCTCGACACACACAATTCGGGATAGGGAGAGTTTTTTAAAATTTATTCATTACATGGGGGGGGGATTTAAAGTGAGTACATCAACCTTATTACACACAATAGAAATCGAAAACAAGAATACAAACAAGAAAACGAAACCGCGGGTAATATTAATCAAGATATCCAGCCAGAATACATCAGCTGCCATCGAATACGTCGCATCAGCCAAACACATCGATGGCGAGTACAGAACATTTTATAAATAACCATTAGAACACTGATAACTACATTGAAAAAATAAGCAACACTGCATACATATCGCGTACAAAACCGTAAATGAAACTAAGACAGTCAAATACCGATTAGCAATGTTTTTCACTTCGAAAATATAGTCATGATGATGTAGGCTGTTGACTTAACAGACGGCGCCCATCCTGTCAATTTCCCTCGTACTGGTCCTCTTCAAAGTGTTTCTAGGTACAAGTAAAACAACAAAAGTGATTATTGATATGAAAAGTTGCCTTGTAAATACACAGAACCCATTACAGTGCTTAAAAATAAATTTTCGCAGAAGTAATGCTGTATTACCTCGCTTCACACGTTTCGAAGAAATGCACAGGCTACAACAGACACCATGCCAGAAAGCGCCGAAACATTTTGGTCCCATGATGCCCCTTAACTTTACTACACCTGGGCATACCGTGCACAGGCATTTAAAGACCGTCACAGTACCCACTACGATCGGGAATGAGCACGAATGACCATCGGCTTACGAGCACCACGCTACAAATATAATCGTCTAAAAAATCAGCTATATAACGCAACAACCTGAGATCCGCAAGATATCTGCTGAGAAATCAGAGAAAATTACAATGCTTCGCTTGCCACGTACACAACAGCCGCTCTCCCCAGAAGAAGCACTGCGTTTTTAGTCCCAAATACCCAGTAGCGAAAAAAGAAACTAAGAAAAAAAAAAGAAACAAGAGAGACACACGATGTGTGCTTCCCGTGCAAAAGTAAAATAGGTGGTTTACATGACGATTTGTAGCTAATGTAAGACTATTTCGCAGCGAAGCATTTTCGTCAGTCCTTAAAATAAGGGTACTACTCGCATAGACTGCGCCGATCAAAACGGCGAAAGCCTATGCGACGCGCGCTCGCAAACCATAGGCTACTCAGACAGCATCGGTGCAGTGCTTAGTTCGTGAGCGAACGCAGGTACGTGAGCGAGGATCAGAAAATACTTTCTTATTTAAATGAAAAACACGGTGCGATAGTCTAAACTTTCTTGACACTTACCTCGCAAATGTAGGAGTTATCCGTTGCCTTCCCGTGATACTGCTTTACTTGGGCTTCCCATCTCTTCCTTCGCTCTCGGTCCCGTGGGAAGCGTAAACAACGAAGCCCTTTACGCGTCGATCCGGTACACTTGGGAACACAACAGCCCGTCATGTCGACTCAATGCACTTGACAAGCTTGTCATTCATGCGGCTGAACACTGTGCAGCAAGTAGAAGCGTCAGCGAAGCATCCGCGCGCACTGTGTCTCGAACTAAGAACCGGCACCAAGCAATCGCAACCGCTCGCTGTGATTCAAGATGGCGTCGCAGCGAGAAAGCGGCGGCGCGGGGGTGGTCAAAGGATGGCACCACCCTGAACGGCGGCGCTGGCATCGAGGCACCCTAGGCAAAACGCGCGCGGCGCGCCGCCGGCAGCAAAACGCAGCAGCGGCAGGGCGGCCACACCAACAGGCGGCGCGCCGCTGCGGCAATCACGTGACAGACTAGACTCCTCTCCCTTCTCGAACTATCCGGGAGCTGACGCGTGGAGATGATAGTGCGTACGCGAGTACGAAACAAGCGGTCGGGCGGGTCCGCATGGCACCAGTTTCCCGCGCGCTCGTCACGGAAGCGGGCAGCTCTCATTGGGTCTCCTTCATCCGCGGCACGCGGCAAACCGCAAAAAAATCGGTGCAGGAGCGATCCCTGCCGCGGCAAGAAAAACCCGTTTCGCGGCTGCTTTCGCGGCGCGTGTCTTGCCGCCGGCGGCGCGCCGCGCGCGTTTTGCCGCTAGTGTGTACGTGCCATAACAGTTGCGTATGCGTAGAAGCTGCGGCTCTCCAGCAGCAGATGCACGCGGAAGAGCCTGCACTTGCATCGGTCTTTCTCCCTGTAGACTACAACAATTTCGGTTATTCTGTATCGTATTCGACATAAACAAGTGTTCGACAACTTTCAGTAGATGATGATTTATTAACGCTATAGTTACTGATTGAACTGCTTGCAATAGTTAATGATTGATATCCGAAGTGTTAAATGCTTCGGATATCCGCGCACCCCTAAGTTTTACTGTTGATAGCGAACTGCCATATCAGTTTGCTGTAACAGTTCATTGTTCTGAATTAATAAATAGTGTGAAATATTCAACTGAAATTAAAAGCCACTTGAAGATGTTGTACTGCCGTTCCTGCCAGACAAACGAGTGTTTACCAGGGGTACTAGAAGCAGCAGTAACAATTAGACGTAGTTGTTCCTTCTATCTCGAAAACGCGTTTTCGGCTTTACATCATATTATCACGCGTACATTGTTTCGCTTTTCAACTGTGAGCGTTTTTCACCGGCTACACTCTTTTACAACGTTAACACTCGGCACCAGACGCGCCTACATTCCTGTGAAGTTCCCGCAATGTTGTCGCCGGTTAAACAGAAAAAGAGCGTTGCCTTATAAGATTGCGTGCTTGACGCAAATAGCGGTGCACATTCTCGGACGTACTCGAGTACCATCAGTTGTTCTGGAATACGTGATATGCCATATATGAACAGCGCACACACTTAACTCAACACTGATATTTCGATGACCGCAGACTGTGCGCGCCACTATCGTTCCTTGAGAGTTGATGGCTTTCTTGGGACAAGTTTGCCTACTTATGTTTAGGAGCCCAAGTTTATTTTCTAGTACAGGTTTGCCTAGTTAGAAGTAATATTCTTGACTCACCTTTGAGTAGGGCTTGCTTTATCACAGGCACTATACTACGTGACCAACAGCAGAATTTGCTAAACGTGGACAGCTGGTCTAGTTGGTTGTGAATAGCATTATGAAACATCGTTCCAGCACACTAATAAACACGGACAATAAGAGCTATTCTTGTATTTCTCTGCTCGTCCGTGTTTATTTGTGCGCTGGAACGATGTTTCATAAAGCATAATTTGGAAATTTTGATGTAAAGGTTTGCTCTTTTCTGACTTGATCGTGACGTTTTAATCGCCTAAGTAGCGACACACTGCTTTCCAACGCAGCTCAGATAAGCCCTTGTAAATGTAAATTCCGTGGATGCACACACATTTTTTTATTCGGTAATCAAAGTGGGAATTTTTACGTTTTGTGGAAGGAATGCCAACATGCTTGAGATCCAGCTTTTTCTCGAGACTGTGGATTCCTGACATGCATTACTTTGCTGCCGCTCTGCTGCTTCTGCTGCGGTAGACTTTTGCATTGAATTTGAGCGTAATGCAAAGCTTTTGATATGTTCGGTAACCTGTGCGGAACACTGTCGGAGAAGCCAGTGACCTGCACGAGCATAGTACACAACTTTTGAATCTTTAAGCCACTCTTGGTTGTACCCGGCAATGGGACTTGAAAGAAATGCGTCTTCCTCAGCCCAGAGGATTAGCGTAGATACGTTGATTGGGCGGTATGGAAACTTCTGTAGTTGCTCGCTGTCGTTGTTGAATGCCCGGTAGTAGTTGATGGCACCAGTGAGGCCACCTACGGAGGCAAATAAGGAAAAAGGCTCAATATAACGGCAACAGTTTGTCACAGTAGCCTGTTGTGTTGAAAAATATATAGTTTCTGTGAATTAAAAATTGCCAAGTACATAAGTATCGCACAAAATGCGGGTGATAACCGTCCACACGAACACACCTGAACAAATTTCAGCCCACATATAACCTTCCTATATATATCCACATATATATCCACCCAGATACCGAAGAACGGAACGATGCCGGGACCATGCCTAACCATGGAGGGTAAGTAAAGAAAGCTTCGTTTTAAAATTAATCATATAACAGTGTCGCGGAGAAACTGAAGTCAAATTAGTGACCCGCAAAATTTACGTTGCAAGAGTCGTGAGGTGGCCAGGGAGTATCGTTTTGAAGCTCAGTGGGCCTTATTATTTTGTTGAACCTGGAGTAGTGTACCCCCACCCACTCTCGGCTAATTTCTTTTTTTTCTTAACATGACCTTGTAAGCCTGTAAAATGCGGTGACCTGGACCAGGACTCGAATTTGGGTTCATAAGTATACAAACACAATGATCTAACTACTCCACGCAACCATTTCGCCACGGATATCTCAATCACACATGTCATCAATCAGGTGTCTGAAAAATCCGTGGTGTACAACCAACCTCTCTGTCGAGTGACTTTATAGATTGTGAAAAGACGATTGATTAACCAGGGATACCAGCAATCATGAAGGCATTGAGCAGCCACTTAGTCCACTAAGCTTACTAGGATACCTTCAAGAAATATATATATATATATATATATATATATACAGCTACCCTGATTCTAAAAAAGAAATAAAGAGAGAGAACAATCATGCAATGGCTCAAAAAAGGTGATACAATCGCTGTAATGGTATTCACAACAAGCTCAGAAGAAGCACTCAAGTTATTAGACTGGGAAGGACTAGAGGGATGATCAACGGGGAGCATCTTAGCCACCTGTGGTTCGCAGAAGTCATTGTTCAGCAATGGTGGAGTGCAACAAATGATTGAGGACCTTGGCCCGCAGTGTGTAAGAGTAGGCGTGAAGAGTGATATGCAGAATACTAAGGAATTGTAGAATAGCCAGGAAAAAGAACCAGAACTTGTTATTGTTAGCCTACAGAATACGTGTAAGAGTACGTTGACCTTGGCCGATTAGTCACAGGGACCATGATTATGGGAAATAAATTCATGGAAGAAAAGGAAGGAATGCACGAATTTATTTAGAGCATATTCCAGTAGTCGTTTGAGAGCTCTCCAGAGAGAGCCATTTCCTTCGCGTGGTCGAAAAGAGGCGCTCCGACAACATTCGGTTGGTTCTTTCATGGTGTATTGCAATGTCCGAGTCGCAGCAACTTTTTCTGCTCCTTTTGGAGAAAGTGTGTTCCAATAACAAAGTGAGGACGCCAGGCGCGTTTTCCAGGGAGATCGAGAGGCGAGAGCATGTTTTGAGAAGTAAACACTCCGTGGAGCAATCGAAGCTGCTCCACGAAAATTCGCGGAATAGACTGGAACTCTGCGAGACGTTTTCCTTCACGCTTGCGTTTTCATTCGTTTCCTGCTCACCACACTCGTCGGTGTCGCGGTGGTAGTCGTTGCCATCGTGACGTTGGCTGACGCCATGGACGAGTCGTCGCGGCATGCTGCATTGCTTTTGAGGCTCGATATTAACAGATCTGACCCGGATTTCTCAAGTTCTGATACGTGCGACAAATCGGCCGCAGACAACAACGCTGAAGCCGCCACACTTACGAACGGACATTCGACAGGACGTTTTGACTTCCCGCAATGAAACCCAAAGTTTACGGCTTCATCGACGTAACTGAATCCGGTAGCGAACTTTTGCTTCCTTTCTACACTATGTGCTCTGGAGGCTTGGGTTGTATGCCAATCGCGGATTTGGAGGCGCTCTTCTACGCCAGAAAAAGGAGCTCGCTCACGAAGTCGGTCGGCGGCTCTGACTCCGCCATTTGAGTTCACCATCGGACTGCTGATATTACGACTTGGAGCACTCCAAAATGTTCCCACTTACAACGTCGGAGAAATGGCTCATAAATGTGGAGACCATGGAGTAGCGCGAGAAATTGCACGTACCTGCTGTCTAGAGCATAGCAGCCAGCATGTGGGTCTATCCTTAATCGCTAGACTGCTCGTTCGTTCACTCCGTACTGACACGCGTGTTGTTCACCGGAATTTGCGGTGACCGCCACCAATACTGCTGAGCTGACGGAGAAGCAGCGGCGCAACATCCGCGATTTCTAATGCTCGATCTCGGCGCGGTTTCCAAATTATGCAAGCGCCTGTTCACGCCGTGGCTGATTGTGCCACGGCTCCCTGAGCCACGAACACAGTTCACGCTTTGTAGTGGGCGGGACGCTGTCGTTGGCTGGATGTCGCTACCAAGAAATTACGGCAGAACTCATCTCACGGTGACCGTACGCGGCCATGCGAATAGCAATGTAGCCAGAGACCATATTCATGAAGTCCTGTTTATTTAACAGATGTAGTGGTAATTGTGAAACTTTCGTTGCTGCAGCTATACGCCACATACTCCGACATCGTCCCACTTTTCCATGGCACTCGCTTGCCGAGGTGATAATGAAGTGTGATAATGAAGGCATGATGACGACTGTATGACGCGGACGCAGTGACGATGAAATGACAAAAAAGGAATTACATCGATCGAACGACAAAGGTCTATAACGACGAAGGCGTGACGACATTGAGATCACGATGTTTAAGTAATGACGATGGTATAAAGAAGACAACGTGATGAGCCGACATGACAATGAGATGACGACTGTATGACGACAATAGCGTGACGACGACGGTATGACGACAACATGTAGGATGACAAAGATGGTACGACCAATACGGCATGATGAGGACGATATGACAAAGACGGCATAACAAAGGTGACATATATATAAGCACGATTGAATGACGACAGCTTGATGACGATGAAATAACGAACAAAGAATTACGTCGATGGATCGACGAAAGTGGTATGGCATCGACGGCATGACGGAAATGGGATGGCGCTATTGAAGCGATGATGATGGTGAAACGACATCGTGACGACGACGACATGAGGGCGATGGCAATTCGAGAGCCGGACATTGAAGGCGGACACAATCACGATTGAGTGACGACAGCATGATTACAATACAATGACGAAGCAAGATGACGTCGACGGAATGATGAAGGCGGGATGATAACGATGGCATGACTACAAATAGTATGACGTTATTGAAGTTATGACAATGACAAAACGACAGCGGGATGACGACGGCATGACGAGTGTCGGAGGACAAAGCTGGAAGGACGGCGATGCAACGACCGCGACGGCATCACAACCACGAGCCAATACCTCGCAGCCCAGTGTATAAGGGAACGTTGGCCTCTGGGTAGTGGTAGAAGGCATGACGATGACCGCGTGACCAGAGTAAGATATCACGAAGGTGGAATGAGGAAAATGGAGTGACCACGAGGACATCACACCCAGGAGCACATACGTAGTGGCCCAAGCAGGTCGACAACTTGAACCACTGGGCCGCAGTAAGAGGCTAGATAGATAGATAGCTAGATAGATAGATAGATAGATAGATAGATAGACAGATAGATAGGTAGATAGATAGATAGATATGTAGATAGATATAAGGTGTCCAGAAAGAAACTTTATTTTAAGGGCATAGAAAGATAACTGGAAAACCGGGAACAAGGGTTTGATTTATACCACATGCGTAATGGACAAATGTTCCAGGACTGATGTACCCAGGATTGATGGACTGATGGATGGACTGATGATGCACTGGATGATGGATGATGGATGGACTGGATGATGGACTGATGTGTCCAGGATTGATGTATGCGGACGAAGGTTCCAGGAAGGTTGAAGGTTCCAGGACTGATGTATGCGGACGAGATTGTGCTACTAGCGGTCAAAACAAGTGATTTAGGGACACTTGTGAATATGTGCGGCAAGGTAGTGACAAATCTAGGCCTTACGTTCAGCGCCGATTTGAAGGGAATGCCAATAAATTGTCATTATCATCATCATAAGCACGACAGAGGAGCCCGCGTGTGGCATGATGCGTTTCTCAGCGTTTACACGCACCGGCGTGCCATGCATTTCGAAGGTCACACGCAGGCTTGGTGGCAGCGGCACTCTATGACGCTCAGTATATTTAGGGAAACACAAAAGTGGAGTCTTGTTGCATTACATGCCTTATACATAACTTGTTTCGACGGTGGAAATACCTTAAATCGCTATATTGATTCAATGCGAAAACACACATATGTATTACCGCCGACAGTTATTGTGAGGTGTGTTTTGCCTCAATTGTTTCTCGACGTGATCGGAGTGCCATTAACTCTGCTCGTTCGGTGATCAGTTGGAAAAACACATCATACCCACGCGGGAGTGGCCCCTTGTGGGGCCGAACATGAACTTCGTAGCAAACATCTAAGGTTTCATGAGGAGCTGGCTCACTGTTTGCAATCCTAGCTGTACCACGGCCGTTGCCGCGTACACAGCCGTAAACGCCGAATGGAAGTCCCCTCCAGTCGTGTCAACAGGTGGTGCGGTCTGTATACGGCTCCATGACTCATTCAACGCCTCATTGCCGCTGGGGCAAGTACAACAAAATACTGAATATAAATCCTGGACCACTAGGAATTTTTCCTCAACTGTAAGGCTCTCTTCCTGAAAAACCCGCACGGGTTTTCTTCGTATATGGCTTAGTGCTACATTCGATTGGATGACAATTTTCTCTTGTCATAAACTTTCCTCCACATTGCGGTATTCCGTAGAACTGACTTGCTACTTCCAAATTTTAGTGCGAGTGGATGCATGTGCGCATGTTTCTTTTTTCTCTTCCTTTGAGCTCTTAATATATATGAACACTGTTGTAGCATGCGAAGAATTTGGCTCGGCTAGCCTCTCCACTTATTAAATATTCTCACCAGCGTGCACGTGTTTTCACATACTGGTTGACCTATAAGGTTTCGTTGTGATACAGTCTTGCAATACGCAAGTTGTGTGCGCGGTTGGTGGCCTATGCGGGGTGAGTCATACAAGATGGCAGTGCATGTTTAAGAGATTATTGCCCTAGGCCAGAAGTTTGACATAACCCAGCACCGATATTCTGAGCAGTTAAGCTCACAGGACCCAAAATGAAAAATAATATGTATTTTTGTTCACTACATCAGATAGTACAAGGAAGGCGTTTCTTCGGCTCCATAGTGCAATAAATACTTAAAGAGTGGCAGTGTCATGTTTGCGAATTGGGCTGCTGAGCACGAAGTCGCGGAATCGAATCCCGGCCACGGCGGCCGCATTTCGATGGGGGCGAAATCCGAAAACACCCGTGTACTTAGATTTACGTGCACGTTAAAGAACCCCAGGTGGTCCAAATTTTGGGAGTCCCCCCCTACGGCGTGCCTCATAATCAGATCATAGTTTTGGCACTTAAACCCCCGTAATTTTTTATGTTTGCAAAAAAAAAACTCAGTGCTGTTTTCACTGGCTTTTCACGTTTTTTCTCCAAGAGCACGTTTTCTTAGTAACGCATGTCATCAAGCGTGAGCTTTTTATGAGGTTTCTGGTTACCGCAAAGAGCAGTTCTTTTTTTCTTTACGGCTTCCGTTTATGTCACCTAAACGAACGGCCGCACTATGAGGCACAAGACAAACAGTTATTCCTTTGAAAATTTCCAACAATTTCGGGTATCGTCAAAAGGAGAGCTGCAACCGTCTGTGCCAAGGTTGACGTAGGTACCAGCATATACACAGCGTGCATTTCCACTCTCGATTAGCACACAGTCTGCGAGTCCCTACAATTTGAGAACGGGGTGCGTTGGCTGCGAAGAAAATATTCTGTGGCATTTTGGGGATGTAAAATATATCAAGAAAAAATGGGCTCCCCGGGAAATCTACGGGCGGGTTGGTCGGCCACGCTGCTCAGCTCCGAATTCCAAGACCAACTTTGGGCCGTCCAGCGAGCCATAGATGCCGTGCGGGAGCCACAGCTCCCAGTGGCCATCTAGGCGGCCCTAGGCCCGGGCCTCCCAATCGCTGAATTTTAAATAAAGTTATGTCACTCACTCAATTTAGAGGTAAATGCGAGCGAAATGCGTTATTATACGTGGCGCCTCATTGAGGACCCGGATCAATGATTTAAACCGATAGAATCATATTAAGAAGCTTTGTTCAGGAGCTCATTTGACAAACGGCCTGCTGCTCCAGGAGCGAAGTGCAACTGACGGTGGTCCGGAGCAGACCAAATGTCAATTGAAGTAACTAAGAAACTAACTTACTAACTAAATAAATACATAAATAAATATACCTATCCACCTCGTGTCTGGTTTCCCGCACTTCACACACACAAATTTTTTTCCACATTGACATTCCTAATGCGCTAAAAAAATAATGTCAATACTGTCGATGTTCTGACCCCTCCATATTCACATATATGTCGGAACCGATTCGTTCTGAGTCGGTAACTCTGATAATATTTTGGATTCAAGATTTTGTTCGCGTTCAATTATGTTTCGAATATATCAAGTAAGCTTTAAGGTTAGGCATTTATTAATATTGGCACTAAGGCACGTTAGCAAACCGCGCCTGAAGAATTCAGAACTGTTACAGGTGGTCGAATGTAACACTGCTTTCTTGCTATTTGCTGCCGATAGAGAGAAAGAAAGGGCAATGATGCTAACCAGCAAACCGTAAGGCTGGCCTATACCCTACGCTGGTAAAGGGGAACAGTGGAATAGAGCGAACATAGGGAGAGGAAGGCTGTGAACGTGTGCGCGCATGTGTACAGCACCACGCAATCATGGGCGCTCGCACAAGCCAGTCGTTCTCAAAAGGCACAAAAGTGCCTTGTCTGCCTTCATGGCTTGAAGCTCTCATTTAGACTAAGGCTTTCTCTCAGATTCAGCATAAATCTTTACTCACCTTTTTGAGAGAACATATATTTGTGGGCTTCCTCTTCTTCTTTTGTAAAAACGAGGTGAATCTTGTCAAAGAATGCGAAGTCGTTCATGATAAGGTACTGTTCAGGGACGATCTCGTGCCGGAAAGGAAGTATGTACCTGCAAGAGATCCGAAAGCTCGGCAATTGGTATAAATTCATATTGATAATTAAGCGCCAACAGACGAGAGACGAAGCAACAAGCGCCAGTGTTCGTTTGTTTCTTGGCACTTGTTCCTCAGAATGAATGCACCAACATTTATAAGAGCAACATGATTACATTCATCCGCGCACCCGCGTTTTTATTATATTTTAATCGCAATTAGTATGTTTTAAGTCGAGGCATTTTTGTGGCATTCTGAAAAGAAAGGTACGTACATCTTTTTTTATATTAGCCTGTTTTGCGAGAAGTGATGCATTTCGGCATCTTGCTTTTTGAATTTGTTAAAAACTGATGGCGATTGCCGCCAAAAATAACATGCAAAGAAAAGCCGTACAGAGACGCGAATAGGCTACAGACTTCCTAGACTGCAGAAGTTGTGACAAAGCAGTGCTTCGTGAGGGCTTTTTGAACATTGCACGGACGAATTAGGTGCCTGGTAGAAGATAAATAGGTAAAGTGGAGCGTTGAAGAGAAACTGCCAAGACAACTGTTTCTGATCTAGGAACGAAGAAGGAATAGACGGAAAGAAAAGACAACCCAACTACAAGCTGAGGCAGGAAAAAAGTGGGCAGCTTGCACTGGCGGTGCAAGGCTGGAGTTAACAGCGGAGCTCATGATCGACCTAGCTTCTTCCAGGTTTTACTAGGTTTGGCTAAGTTTTGCTGGGAAATGCTAAGCGCTGCTAGGCACGGTATTCCGAATCGGCTTGCTGCCGACGCGCAGATTCTCGCTTGGCCGCGCGGCACCCTTCAAGATGAGCGGCTTCTTTATCGGGTGTCCGGATCTTCTTTGGTCGTCTCATGTCAAGGCTACGCGTACTCGCCCCAGAGTCAACGAGAGTTGTGCCACCATCACGGCAGCTCCGAGCTTTATCTCCCCGGGTAAGTCACGGTCAAGCTGCGCCTCCACACTTGCCGGGGCGTGGCTGGTCGAAACCTGCCGAGCTGCAGCCGACGCCGCCCGCGTTTCCCCGGCGCGAACACGGGAAACGGGAACACGGGCGGCGTCGGCAGCAGCTCTGCGCGTTGCCTTGTTGGTGCTGCTACAATTCCTTTCTCTATCTCACTCTCATTTTCTCTTTCCCTCTCCCGAGGATTGCGCGCGCCGCGTGCATCTTCTTCCCTCTCCTTGACGTCCGATGTCAAGGCAACGTGTGCACGACACGGAGATGAGGCGAGGCACACGCCTCTCGGGGAGGTGATTGCTAGGAAACCCAGTGACGTCATAGCTCGGCGAGGTTTTGCGACAGCAGGCGCCACTTTTTACGGTTAGCTAGAACAGCTTCGCCGTTAAAGCAACTCCGTTGCATCGAACAGCGAGACATGTAAATGCGCTGCTACTGCGATGACAACGGAGTGTATTTTTTTTCGTAAGTGGTAGAAACCAAAAAAGCTTGCTATGTGTATGTATGACCTGTGTCACGTCACGTTTTGGCTGTCTTTCATGGCAACAATTTGACCCTTAAGACAAGCACTGAAGAGCGCAGTGCCCTTGTGGGTTTCGATTCACCATAGTGACACATGTACTCATTTATCCTTTTTCCTGGGACCCCATTTCACCCGTTAACTTAAAGCTATCGCTCAGCGCAAGACGTGCCTGCATGATTTCGAACTTACTCGAATGTTATCGTTGATTCTTTCTGTTGGGTATGTTCTCGCCGAACTTTCTGTAATCAGATCGTATGCCCGATACGAATTGTGTAGTACTTTCCGGAATGCACGCGGGAGCCAGCGATTACGCTGGAACGTTCGACGAGTCATGTATTTAAACCAACGCTCTTGACCCGCTGATCAAATTCCGACGATCGCCAACTTTGCTCGCCGCCATCGATGTGCTTTGAGTGTAGCCTGTCTTTCTGGGCCGAGGTTCGCCCAATAAAGAGTTAGTTTCGCAATACGCAGTTTTTGCTACTGTGTTCATCACAGTCGCTCCAAATGACAATCATACGTTGAATTTAGTGCATATGTCGTGTCCTTCCCAAGTTCGCGCTTTAGATGCGCCATTTCTTTGCAATATATCGTACCAACAAGGCTGAATTCCTCCCTTACTCAAGTTTCCTGTGCACACAAATAGCAGCAGTTCTACAGGTGTTAAATATTCCAATGCAAATGTCGAGAGGCCCACAGTAGAGCACTGCACGGGCTCGGGCTTACCCGAAAGCCCGGGCCAGGCCCCGCCCGTGGACCGGGCCGGGCCGGGTAGAGAAGTTTTTTCACTGGCTCGGGCCGGGCTTGGGCACGGCGTGTGCTTTTTGACCCGGGCCCGGGCCGAGCTCGGGTTTTTTGACGCGGGCCCGGGCTGGGCTCGGGCTTTCTGGTGGTGTGCATGTAACGTGCAGCGAGTTATTCTCGGGCGTCTCAACTCTGAAAAACATGCATTTTTCGGTCTCGGGCCGGGTTGGGGCCAGTTTCGAGCCGAGCTCGGGCCGGGCTCGGGCATAAGGTAAAGGGGTGGCGGGCCGGGCCGGGCGGGTAACGTAGATTATTTCCGGGCCCGGGGCGGGTCCGGGTCTCGCCATAAACGTTTTGATCGGGCTCGGGCGGGCCGCCCAACGTAAAAACGGGCCCGGACCGGGCTCGGGCTGAAAAAATCGGCCTCGTGCAGTGCTCTAGCCCACAGCACTCTTTGATGGGCTACTCCAGGACGCTGTGCAGTGGGCCCATTCTAAAGGCGGTGTTTCGAAGCTAGCGACATGTGGCTTCAGAGATGCCGACCCGGACGCGGACGTGAATCTGCGCCAATGAGCTACCTTCAGCTTTTCACTGTAAATGCGTTGGATTGAACGCCGCCACCGTGGCATACGGCTCCTGTGGACCCTTGCACATATCACGGGCCTTCAAGAGTCCCGTGTGCATAACTTCGAGTATGGACACTACGCCAACACAGCAAAGGAGAGCTGTTGCCGTTGGATTTCATAAATTTTGTTTGCCTTAAAAAACGTTTGCTGCTTCTCAAGCTGTGTTGATTTCCCATGACTCGAACTCGCGTAGGAAAGGTTTCAAGCGGCATTAGATGAGGAGTTGCGTGTTTGCTCAATGTAACAGCGGAAAAACGAGTCCTTGACTAGTGGCTCTATGATGCACGAATAATCTCACCATGACATTTTCATCTGCACGACGCTCCGCAGAAGTTGCTTCCTGAAAGCCATAGGATGCATGCCATTGATGATGACCATTTTGTGAATCATCTCTTCGTGCAAAGTGGCGAAGACAAAACTGATCATGCCGCCCCAGTCATGTCCTACAAGGACAACCTTTTTGTTTCTATCGGAATCTAAAGGAAGGAAGAAAAATGACGTTTTCACAATTACTATAATAAACGTTTGTTCAGCTTGTAAAGCAAAATAAACCTTTATTCGCTCTCTTGATTTTTTTAATTTGAAATCGTTGTAGACAAAAGTTTGTCGGGAATGACAAGGCTGAAGGCGGAACTCTTCTGCCTGACGTGGACCCTGTCACCCGTACATTGCTCGAAACATAGGCGGCATTGCAGAAAGAGAAAACGTGACTTTACAGACTTTACTTCCAGAGAACGAGAAATTATATTTAATGCTCTTGAAATATGCTTATAAAATCTCTCGAAGACGGAAGCTTAATGCTTTTGGCGACTCTTTCGGAAACATTAAGCCATCGACTTCCTTTAGTAATTGTTTTTTACAATGAACCTATCTGTGCGACTGGATGCGCTGTATGCAAGTTTTCATGACGTCCTGATCGAACTAGACATTCCACGACTTCAAGTTTATGGGGAATGAGGGCATGGCTGCAAAATATGCACAGGCAAAATTAGAATTTTAGTGGCAATATGGAAATTGCCAAAGCGTTGCCATAGGAGAACTAAATGCAATAGCAAGCCTATATTTGCAGATAATGGGGGTCATATTATACGCAAGGTGTCCCAAAGGTATGAAATGCGTAGGCTAAAATATTTTATGTGAAGTAATACTTATTCATGCGCGCCAGAACATTTCAGCGTACACAGTCGACTTCCGTTAAATGAACCTTAATAGGATTGACGAAACTGATCGAGTTATCTGGCGCGTCGAATGAAACAACGTGTAGAAAAAAAATGCCAAAACACATGACCGAATTATTTGGCAGTATTTGCCAAATTCTAACACGTTCCGAATCAAACGCGCGCCCAGTTATTATGCGTGTAAAGCAGAAACTTAAGGTGGGAATAAAATTAAATCTCCGAAAGAAAGCAGAAATATAACGTGCATGAAATGTTTAGCAAGAAAGATGGGCAAGGGTCTAATATGTGTTGCACAAAGCAGCCGGAATCTGAAAGTCAGCCTCGTCGCAGTAAACTTATGTTATGTGGTAAACCATACAAGCAGCGTGAAGGCGGTTTTGTTTTTGGTATCCGATTGCACCGCGCAGGCAATTCCCGGTCATACTTTCCTTAACAAAAAGCGCGTTAGAGTCGGGTCCATACCGTAATTATGCAGCGTGAGCTATGATTATTGCTTGAAAAGTTTGCTAGGGCAGACCAAAAATAGGCGTTTACGACAAAAGATGGCGCTTGAACACAGACGCGCCTACAAAAGGGGTCGCTATCACGGTAACCATGGGGATCAGGTGCGTGCATTATGACAAGTCAAGTTCGTATTATTCGACGAGGGCCAATTATAGGATCGAAATAATCAAAGTCTGAGCTCATAAAAATGCATAGGTACTGACCGGGGCCTTCGGTCGAGATCTAATTAACCGCAAAATCGAATCAACCGGTGTTCAATTAACAGAAGCCTACTGTATTATGAACCATGCAGTGCATTTCCCGATGTCCTGAAATATAGTGGTGGTGAATTGTAGCAACGGGCGGGTTTACCCTGGCGATCAAGGCCGGCAATTGCTCCGCCGGAGCGTCTCTTACAATATCGCTGAAGGGTTTCACCATATGTCCATCAAACCAGTCTCGCTTAAGAATTCCATAAGGAGACGTGAAGTTTCTTTGCGGGTACTTTGTCACACGTCCATAGCGCTGATACTTGAAGCACCGCGGTGGTGTCTCAACGTAGTCAATGGTGTCGTGTCTTGTGAAGCCCAAGTTGATCTTCTCTGGGCGGTCTGTGTTTGGAGCGAACGTTAGAACCACGGTGCTGGTTCGCCTGGACTCCCATTCGGATTCGGAAGTTTGGACGCGTCGCGTGATTCTCCTTGCATGATAAACACCTTGTGGTTTTAGGTAGTGCAACACTTCCTCGTCAGTGTACCACTTCGGCACCTCCATAATATAGCTGGAACCATATAAATTATGGAACCAGGCGTTTTCTCGGTTTATACCTGTAACAGAAGAACTATTTACTCAAACTCCCGATACAGTTTTCTGTTACTCAATACGTGCTACATGAAAGTCTTTTTCTGAGCGTGAAAAAACGCGCGAATAGACTCAAAATGCCTGGAGCAGCCAGTCGCGCGGTAATTTTGCGTGCATTTGAGGGCTTCTTTCACGCTTTAGCTACCATGATGCTTTTTCTACCGCATCAGAGCAGTTCCCTCAGGTGTTACATGTTAACAACATGTCGTCCCGCGTATGGTAAAAAGGTATGAGGAGCTTCAGCGCAATGCTAGACATTACTATTGCTTTCAATTCTTCGGCCTCTGCTTCAGCCTTCGTGAGAAAGTGGCAAATTTTACGGCAGAAGCGCTTTTTGTCGAGCTCTCCCATCGATTTTGGTTAACTCTTTAACTACGGCCTCTCCCGAATAACTCAACACAGGACAGCACAGTTATATATATATATATATATATATATATATATATATTGGTACGGAGAAAAGAAGTAAGAAATATATTTACACGGTATTTACAAGAATGGCAGCGGATGACAAGATCATAGTTAGCTCGCGAAGTCCAGAGCGTCGTGTTCTTCAACTCATCTCAAAACGTCTTCTTCATCGCTCTGTCACATGACCCCCGGCGGCTGAAGCACCGACCCGGTGCTCGTTAGGAGGCCGTCGAATTATACGGCTTAAGACGCGTGACGTGGACTACATCGGAACGAGGCTGAGCCACGGTGGGGTCAAGAGGGGAGATTTCGTAGGTGACGTCGGTTACTTGACGCAAGAGTAGCGTGAAAGCAACTTCTCCGAGAGGCCAACGCGTCGCGACGGAGACCAAAGGAGAACCAGGGCGCCCGGCGTGTAGTGGGCGTCGCGATGGCGGGTGTCATATAAGCGCCGCCGATTTTCCTGCGAGTCCACAAGTCGACGTCGGGCAATATGGCGTGCCTCTTGTGCTTGGAGTATGGCGTCCCGGGCGTACTCTGATGTGAAATGCAGGCTATCAGGCAAACAGGTGTCGAAAGGTAGCGTAGGGTCGCGGCCAAACAAGAGGAAGAATGGAGAGAAGCCTGCGGTATCGTGGCGAGAAGAATTATATACAAAAGTAACAAATGGTAATGCAACGTCCCAGTCGCGATGTTCAGCGGAGACATACATGGACAGCATGTCAGTAAGGGTCCGGTTGAGATGCTCGGTAAGACCATTCCTTTGTGGATGGTAAGCAGTAGCAAGTTTGTGTTTAGTCGCGCACGAGTGTAGAATCTCATTAACAACTTTAGAAAGAAAGTAGTGGCCCTCGGTTGGTGAGGAGCTGTCGACGGGCACCGTGGGGAAGGATGACGTTTTCTAGTAGGAAATCGGCGACATCGGTTGCACAGCTTGTCGGAAGAGCCCGTGTGATTGCGTATCGGGTGGCGTAGTCTGTTGCTACTGCAATCCACTTATTCCCGAAACAGACGTAGGAAAGGGGCCTAAAAGATCAATGCCTACACGGAAGAATGGTTTTGATGGTACGTCAATTGGTTGAAGGCGGCCAGCAGGGAGTGTAGTCGGCTTTTTTCGTCGCTGACAAAGGTCACACGCAGCGATGTAATGGCAGACGTCACGGTAAAGACCAGGCCAAAAAAAAAAGCGCCGACGAACCCAGTCGTAAGTCCATGACCCGCTAAAGTGACCGACAGTCGGCGCATCATGAAGTTGGGCGAGAACAGTCCGGCGCAGATGCGAAGGGACAGCTAAGAGTCGGTCAGGGCCGTCAGGGTGCATGTTACAGCGGTACAATATGCCATCGCGGAGTTGAAACATTCGAAGGGAAGGGTCGGGCGTCGTTGAAGTCAGCCGGTGAATAAGGTATTTTAAGAAGTCGTCCCGGCGTTGTTCCGCTCCGATATCGGGAAAAGCACTCAAAGAGAGAACGGTGACAGGAATGTCGGCCATAGAAACGTCAGGTGGGTCGACAGGATGGCGCGACAAGCAGTCCGCATCTTGGTGTAACCGGCCGGTCTTGTATAGTATTCTTGAAGGCGCAGAGCCCAGCGGCCAAGGCGCCCCGAAGGATCTTTCAGGGAAGAAAGCCAACACAGAGCGTGGTGGTGAGTGATGACTGTGAATTGCCGGCCGTACAAATAGGGGCGGAATTTTCGCACTGCCCAAACGAGAGCCAGACACTCGCGCTCCGTGATAGAATATATGCGCTCAACAGGGGAAAGAAGGCGACTGGCGTAAGCAATAACACGTTCTTGTCCTTGTTGTTTCTGGGCCAGGATAGCTCCAATACCGTGGCCGCTGGCATCGGTACGGACTTCTGTTGAAGCTGATGCATCAAAGTGAGTGAGAATGGGAGGGGACGTAAGCAGCCGGATCAGCTCAGTGAAACGGCCCCAAATGAAGGCAGCGTCTTTCTTGAAGAGCTGAGTAAGAGGGAGTGCAACGTTCGCAAAATTGTGGACAAACCGACGACAGTAGGACCAGAGGCCCAAGAATCTGCGAACGTCCTTGGCGCACGTTGGCATGGGAAAGTATTTCACTGCCGGGATTTTATCTTGATCAGGACGTACACCAGAAGAATCGACGAGATGTCCGAGCACAGAAATTTCACGACGACCGAAGTGGCATTTGGAAGAATTGAGTTGTAGCCCCGCCCGACGAAAAACAGATAGGACCGCCGATAGGCGTTCGAGGTGCGCCGCAAAAGTCGGAGAAAAAACGATCACATCGTCCAAGTAACAGAGGCAGATGGACCACTTGAAACCGTGTAGGAGGCCGCCCATCATTCGTTCAAATGTGGCCGGTGCATTACATAACCCGAAAGGCATCACTTTGAACTGATAAAGGCCGTCGGGAGTAATAAAAGCCGTTTTCTTACGGTCCATGTCATCGACGGCAATTTGCCAGTACCCGGAGCGAAGGTCTATGGACGAAAAATATTGTGCTCCATGGAGGCAATCCAGGGCATCGTAAATGCGTGGTAGCAGATAGACGCCTTCTTGGTTACCTTGTTTAGGCGTCGATAATCGACGCAAAATCGCCAACTGTTGTCCTTTTTCTTAACTAGTACAACAGGGGATGCCCATGGGCTGCAATAAGGTTCAATGATGTTACGAGAAAGCATTTTATCACCTTCGTGTTAAGTGATGTCTCGCTCAGTAGGAGAGACGCGGTAAGGTCGCCGATGGATTGGGCTCGCATACCCGGTGTTAATGCGGTGTTTGACAACAGATGTTTGTCCGAGAGGACGGTCTCTGAGGTCGAATAAGTCCCAGTGCGAGGCAAGGAGGCAACGTAGTTCATTGGCACACTTGGGCGGAAGGTCGGGCGCAATCATTTTCATTAGGGCATTCAAGTCTGAAGGGGCAGGAGGCACAGCAAGAGTTGCACGCGAGGAGTCGTCAGCAGTTAAACCCGAAATGTGGTAGTCTCGGGCCGCCGTGATTTGCGCAAGTTACATGCCGCGCGGGAGAACTTGTGCACAAAGTCCAAAGTTCACTAGCGGAAGACAGGACGTGTTGTCCGTAATGGTAATGATGGTGTGAGCAAATGCGACGTTATGCGAGAGCAGGACATCCGGATTAGGGGATACGATGTAGTCACCGTCTGGAACGGGCAGAACGCAACACCTATGTAGGTAAGGGCAAGGTGAGGTAGGCGAATATGCTCTGTGGAACATAGCCGGATCGGAGAACTATCGGGAGGGCCAATAGCAACAGGTAGAGCGAGTTCCACAACACCAGCAGAACAGTCTATCAAGGAACGGGCTGAGCGAAAGTCAAGTCCCAGGATTAGGTCGTGAGGGCAGTGTTCTAGGACATAGAATAAAACAGAAGTATGACTCACACGAGCTGGACGCATTCTAATAACGGCCGCCGTTCCTCCGTCGGCGACTCGGAGCACAGGCGACGGGGCAGGAGTGAGGACTTTCTTGAGACGATTGCGCAGCTGAGCACTCATCACAGATACGTGCGCGCCAATGTCAATCAGAGCCGTAACAGGTACACCATCCACGTTCACTTTGATGAGGTTCCGATGTGTGGGCAGGGTCAGAAGAGGATTTTGGCGTCGCTTCGGTATAGCAGCATCACCTCTAGGTGCTGAACCCGTTCGTTTTCCGAAAGTGTGCGCAGGAAGGAGCTTGGGGATGGTGACCGACGCGATGGGGGCGAGCGGGAGAAGCGGCGATGTGGCGAAGGAGAGCGGCTAGAGTGGGTGGGCCGAGAAGTGTCGCCAGGAGTTACTGGTTGCGTGTGCGGTGGGAAGCGAGAAGCAGCATGAGGTGGACTGTTGGATGAGAGATAGGGCCAAGCGGTCGAATTCCACGAAGAGTGGCAGTGACGTGAAATATCACCGATACGGCCACAAGTGAAGCATATTGGCCTGTCGCCTTGAGTGTGCCATTCAGCCGGGTTGCGATACCGCGGAGGGGCATTCACGTTTCGAGGGCGCACGGCAGAGGTGGACGAAGCGTAGTCAGGCCGATTAATGGAGCCGACGTTGGTCAAGATAACGTTGGCCAATTCCTGGCGTACAACGGTCTGGATCAGGGCAACGGTGGTTTGGCAATTGTCGGAGGCAAGGGTTGGGGATCGGATAGGAGATGCGGCTTTCCATTTCACGCCGAATGACGTGGACGATATCATGAGAGCGATTGGGGGTAGGCAGACTGCAGAGGTCTTCGCAGGTGGACGTAGCAGCCGTGTTGGGGAGGCGGGGAAATGGGTTGGCAATGTGGCGGCTCTTGGCTTCTTCAAATCGCCGGCAATCGGTAATGGCTTGTACAGTAGAACAATCCTTAAACGCAAGGAGGTGAAAGGCATCTTCTGCTATGCCCTTAATGACATGTGCGACTTTATCAGCTTCGGACATCCTCGGATCCACTTTGCGGAACAGAGCGAGCACGTCCTGGATGAATGTGAGGTAGGACTCGGTGCACGTCTGGACACGCGAAGCGAGGTCTTTTTGAGCGGCGCGCTGACGTCCAACAGGCCTGCCAAACAAATCCGTGAGCTTCTGTTTACAAATTTCCCAGGTGGTAAGTTCCTCCTCGTGTGTCTGAAACCAGACGCGTGCCATTCCCGCTAGATAGAATATCAAATTAGCCAGCATGGCGGTCTGGTTCCAGTGGTTGCTCGTGCTCACCCGCTCACAAAGTTGAAGCCAATCTTCAACATCCGTGTTGTGAGTGCCGGAAAAGGTGCCGGGGTCGCGCGGTTGTGCCAGAATGACGGTTGGCGTGGGGGCCCGAAGCATCCTCGCCTTGAGCTGGCATTGGAGATGCAGCCAAGGAGCGCCCGCTGCGTAAATCCGTCTTGCGTTTGAGCCCGCAAACTCCACCAAAAATGTTACGGGGAAAAGAAGTAAGAAATATATTTACACTGTATTTACAAGAAGGGCAGCGGCTGACAAGATCATAGTTAGCTCGCGAAGTCCAGAGCGTCGTCTTCTTCAACTCATCTCAAAACGTCTTCATCACTCTGTCACAATATATATATATATATATATATATATATATATATATATATATATATCGTGTCATTGCATGCTTATAGCCATATGTACTATCCCTGCAGATGTGCCGGTCCATTCTCTACGAGATTGCGCAACAAAACAACAAGCGTTTCCCAAATCTACTCACTGCAACAAATTCACGCCATCAAGTGCATCCTTCGTTTGAATATCGAATTCATTCCTTCGGTTTTTTGTACTACTTCCAACTAATTTTAACTTGATAGAATGAACACAGAGGAAATGAACACATATTTACCAGTAATATGTTTAACCTCGAACAAAGGAATTCAATCCAGCTGTAGTTCTAGAAAGAATTTTGGTGTTATTTTTTTCTCAGAATTGGCATGCCGGCAGCACGTCACAGAATGCGCAGAAGTTTTGTAAACATGCAAGTTACTTTTACATTGTTACACAAGAAAGCAGCAGTTTGTTTCATCTGTACTGGTCTGATGTGATGGTTTGAATAGGAAAGACTTGATAAGAACAGGTATTTGATCTTAGCCAAAAGGCCGAGAATCGATTTTCTGGCCGTAGTGTGAGGCAAGTACAAACGAACCCAATTATGGGTTATTTTGTAGACGAGAGCAGAGATTTGCGTTGTTGCTAGAAAACAAATTTTGTGGCAAACTATGTGGTTTTTACAAGCTATACAGTTCATTAGCATCATTATGGTGATGAATACATCAAAAAATGACAATGACGATAGACATAGCGTCGACAGACGTAGCCATGTTCCAAGAGCTATAAGACAAGAGCATCAAGAAAGAACTCTGACAGGACGTGGAAGATGCTACTCTTTCGACTTGCGACGAGCTCCTAAAGCCTACGCAAAGAGAAACATTAGCGTAGCTTGCACTGAAGGCGCAATGCTAAAGAGACAGCGGAGCTGATAGGCACACAGCTAGTCCTGGACTTTGGGCTAGGCTAAGCACTACCAAGTGAACCCAGCACTTCCCGGAATTTATGGATTATTTGTCGATGATCGATTAGCTATTGACTGGCTATCAATTGGCTGTCACAAGGTATTGGCCACGTATTTGGGCTAGGCTAAGTACTACCAAGTCAACCCCAGCACTTCCCGGAATTTATTGATTATTTGTCGATTTTAAATTAGCTATTGATTAGCTATTGATTGGCTATCGATTGGCTATCGGTGACTGACTCAGCTTAAGTTGTCTCCACTATGCTCACCTACACTTGCGTGGCTCAGCTTCGCTAGTTCACAGGGTATGTGCCATTGCGCCTGGACCCTTTCTTCACTACCGCCAGGATCGGCCCACATCCAACTTTTTTTTCTGTTGGCGCGCTACAAAATTCGGCCGGCTTAAACAGCTCCACTGTTAAAAGAACAGATAAGAGAAGCGCAGTAGAGGATCCGGCTGATAAATTGAAAGTATAATTTCATCAATCAAGGATGACGAAATAAGTTTTTATTAATCTTGCAATAAATTGAGCTGTTAAATACAATGCACTTATTTCTGCAATGTTCGAAGTTTTTCCAGTGGTTGTGAAATCTTCTGCCGGTTTTCTCCGATTGAAACGTCTTTATGTATGGCTGCAAACTACACCCGTATCTGCACGCTGTATAATAATATGGTAAGCGACAATTCCTGCTCATAAAATTGCAACCGTGGGTCTATTTAGAAAATTGAGGTTTGCTCGGGCAGTCTGACATGAATAAAGGTTTGGTAAATTTTGGCACAGGAAATAAAAAAGAATATACCGTAAGGGTAAGGGCTTGCGGGAGTTCTTTTGCCGATTTTCACATTCACCGGGTGCATTCGTTGCCGAACGCCAACTAGCTCTTCTTTGGTCTCGGTGCATGAGAACAAGAAATTTAGAGTAATATTTTCTTGACTGATACTTACTTATTATGTCAATCAGTTGTTTTACATCTTCGACCAATTCCTTCATTATATATTTAGCCGTGTCAGTCGGCTTAGTCGTGTTGCCGTAACCACGTAGGTCTGGTGCCACAACGCTTTCGAGGAAGGAAAGAAAAGAACATAAACAACGTGACGACAAAAAACTTAAAAAAAACATCGTAGCACGGGTAGCAATGAATGATGCTGTGAAAAAGCACTAGAAATGTCCAGCCGGAAGGCAGATCTGAAAGAATACATTTAAGCAGTCCTAAATAGGAGGCTTGAGATGAAGCGTAAGAAGACTAGCGATGTCGCGGATACGGGATTTAGGTTAAGAGACTGTAGAAAACGAATTCTTGTAAATAACCGATGTGCCTTCATTCTACAAGGAAAATGAAAGTTTTGTGTAGCTTCGCAGAGGTACCAGGCCGATACATTACTCTTTGCAATATTGCGAATGTCCTTGTGCCTTTACGGTCGGACTATTTCAGCCAGGTGAAGCGATATCACTTTATCAACGTGAAAAAGGGTGTCATTTTTACACTATACAAATTTTTATGAAAAGGCTGTCACCGTAGTGAACATGACGTTTTCCCAGAGGAGTTTCTAGGCGAGGCGGCCGTACTATGCAGCTAATAGCGTGAGCATCAGAGGACGGAATAATAAATATCTGTTGACCTTTTTTTATAGAGCTTTAAGGGCTGTATTTTATATGCCCGATTTGCAGGCAGTCACATTTTATAGCACCCCATATTTTTAAAACCTTTAAAGTCTCACGTGATCCAGAATATTCATATTCGATTTGAACCCTCATTTTAGGCAATATCAAAACCCTATCGCGCCCCGCTAACACATCAGACGGAAACGCCACGCGACTATGTGCGGGACCACGTTTGAATTATACCACAAAGCGGCAATTACTAATGCGGTTGCTGGGGAATTCGCGCGCAAGCAAAGCACGCCGTATCTTCTGGAGGACGCTGAGTGCTAGCTACTATATACTATTTAGCTATGTGACGAGATACTAATACCTAGTAAGGGTCGAAATGTTCCACTCACCAAAATTCGTTTCCAAGTTCGGGTATTTGACGGTTCCATATGTACCAGAAATCCAGAAATCCATGCAACAACAGCACTATTGTCTCTGCTTTAGTACCATTATCACAGCCTTTTGTGACGTAATGAATCGCGATACCCTGAAAAGCATCGAGATTATATGAAAATTGCCATCCCAAAAGCAGTACTGCAAAATTATTACATCCATGTAAAAGCACAATTTTATAGGTAATATTTGAAGTCAGGTTTAGCCACTTGATTCAGTAATTGACTGAATTGACTGAATTGAAGTAATTGACTCAGTAATTGTTTTATGGCAAGAGTTTTCCACTGCACACCACCCCCGATGTCAAACGCAATAATTACAGTTGTGACATTACATGCTGGTGCCTTAATTTGCACTACATCTCTGATATTTTCCCGGAAAGTTCTACAATGTATATACTTTATACGTAAAATGCACCTACTTGACACACAAAGTATAGCCAGGATAAGGGCATCCAAGCTGTGGATGGACCTAGCAAATGGCGTCTCACTCCTGCGCCATTCGTTGGACACGAACCACATTCTAGAGTTTTCGAGTTTCTTGAGATGCTGGGGCGGCGGCTAAGCTTTCCCTCAAGAAACATAGCGACACTTTTCGAAGAATTCAGTACCGAGTCTGACCAGATTGCTGAGAAAGCACATAAGATTTTCAAGAAAGAAATTATGTACGCTATGTCTTTCTGTCTTGTCTGTCTGTGGGTGCTCAACTGTAGACACTGCTGTGCGGCCAAGGTCAGTGTTAGGCCCTATGGAGAACAAAAACTCTTCTGACAGCTTCCAATGGACAGTCGCTCCATCGTACATTGATCGAGCGATCACGCAAACTGTGCGCCACACAGTGCAAGGTTTGGACGGCATACTGGCAGGATTCGTCAAGAGCTTTGGTGTACGTGTTTGCCAGAGAGCGCCTTGCAGCCACATTCACTCAAGTTTTCGCAGGCGGCCCAGTACCGACAAAATGGATGTGCGGGAAAGCCTGCTTGTACAAAAGAGAGATGTAGATAAAAAACTCATCCGGAACCACAGACCACTGACAATAACAAGCCTGCTGTCCCGCCAGCTTACGGAGGCAGATAACTTGCACAAAGTTTCCACCACGTGAGCGAAACTTATTGCATACCGGAGGTGTGCACAGCCGCGCCAATAAAATTGACATGATTTTCTGGCTTCTGTTATTGTTTCGCACTTTTAATATTTAAGTCTGAGAAGATATAACATAAATAACATGCGATGTCAGTGCTTTGTTTCATGACTATTGTTTGTGAGCTGTCATTCTCAAAATATCGAGGAAATACTTTGTCAAGAATTTAAGACAAGGTATGAGCAACTTTAGTGATAGAATGGTGTAACAATATAACCCGCATATGCCGAATGTCATATAGCAAGGCGTGGCATATTAATATAGGTAAATATATACTGCAATTTTCCTTGCGCGCACCCGCCCTGGCTGCTGTATCTTGAAAGCCATCTGCGACGGAGACAGACAGACAGACAGACAGACAGACAGACAGACAGACAGACAGACAGACAGACAGACAGACAGACAGACCGACAGACAGACAGACAGACAGACAGACAGACAGACAGACCGACAGACAGACAGACAGACAGACAGACAGACAGACAGACAGAAAAACTTTATTTGTAGCAAGTGAGTTTGGACTCCCTTAAGTCCTTGGACCACCGCACGGTCCCACACTACGTCGAGATGCTCATGTTTCTTTTGTTCATGACATCGGCGGCCCGAGCCACCGCAGCAAGCTGCGATGTCGGGTCCGTAAACGAGAGCAGGACCTCCCAGTCCTCCCAGCTTGAGATGGCGGGCTGTCTCTGCGGGGGATGATCAGCAGGGCAGCCAAAAAGGATGTGGGAGAGTGTGGCGTGAGGGTCGCCGCATAAGGAGCATGCAGGGGAGGTGCCACAGTAGTGGGATAGCCGCTGAGGGGATGGGAGAGAGCGGGTCTGGAGGCATCTCCAGAGGATCTGCTGGGAGTGGGTAAGCGAGGGGTGGGGACGAGGGTAAGTCCGACGGTCCAAACGGGATACTTGCGTGAGCTCCGCAAAGCTGTGCGCCTGCTCCCTCGAGAAGCCCGGATCGAGGCTGTCTGAGCCCGGCAAATAAAACCTCGGGCCAATTTATCGGCAGCCTCGTTTCCGGGGTTCCCAGAGTGAGCCGGCACCCACGGGAGCTCTACCCTGCGTGGTAAATTCTGGGTGGGGGTGTTCAACAAGTGCCAGGCAGGGGTGTGAATCCTGCCTCTGGCAAAGTTGGACAGAGCAGTCTTTGATTCGCTAAACATGTATTCAGCATCTGAATGTGACAGGGCTAAGGCGATGGCGGTCTCCTCTGCCTCCTCAGGCGTAGAGCCCGAAGGAAGATGGTGAGTTGGTGGTCGGGGCTGGGTTGGGTTTTAAGCAACTGCTACAGCTTCATGCGTTGTACATGCGGCGTCTACCCAAATGGCATTCTCGGCTTGCATGTCCGTAATACTTGTGGAGGGCATTTCCGCGAGCTACGCGGCGAGAGATGTGATGCGGGGGATGGACGTTTCGAGGAAGGGGTTTAACTGCAATAGGGGTATGGATGTGTCGAGGAATGGCTATAAGGGTTGACTAATTAGCGGGTATGTTGATGCGAAGGGAGGCGAGTATATGGCGGCCAGTGGCGCTCGCGGCAAGTCTTAAGTACTGCGTCTGAAGGTGTGCCTCAACTATAGATATATAGTTCAGGAAGCGTGTTATGCATGCCTAGTGCAAGGAGTTTGGCTGTGCTAGTGCTGCGGGGTATAGTTTAGGGCTGCCTTAGTTGCAAGGCGGATCATGGCGTTCACGCGCTCGGTTTCCGTGCGGTTCAGCTTGAGATATGGGGTGGCGTACAGAATGCGGCTAAGCGTAAAAGCATGTACAACTTTCATGTTGTCTGCTTCGTCTAAACCCTTGTGCAGGGAAGATACGCGGCGTAGAAGCTGCAACACTGACTGCGTGGAGGACTTGAGTGTTTTAAGGGTATGGTCATTGCGTCCAGAATCACGCAGGTAGGGGCCAAGGATGCGCAGGGTGGGAGTGAGGGGGATAGGGGATCCTTGTAAAGCGATTTGGACGGGCGAGTTAGCGGCAAATTGTGGTCTAATTAGGAGGAGCGCGGACTTAGAGGGGGAACACTCGAGCCCTATCGATGATGCGTGAGTGAAGATGGTGTCGGCTGCTAATTGTAGAGTTTCCTCAATGTCCCCGCTGGAGCCATGAGTGGTCTATGTGGTAATATCATCAGCGTACAGGGTATGCTTTAGGTGTGGGATGACATTGAGTTTCTGGGCTAAGGGGATGAGAGCAATATTAAATAGAAGTGGGGAGAGAACCGCGCCTTGAGGGTTCCGAACTCGCCGAGTGTATAAGGGGGTGTGCTGAGCTGATCAATGTGCAAGGACCCAGTGCGGCCAGAGAGGAAGGTGAGAACGTAGTTGTAGGTTTTAGGGCGGAAACAGAGTCCGCCCTGCGCTGTGTTTTCGCGGCTTACTTCGAGTTGATGCGAGCGGCAGCACGAAGTTCTATTTGCTCGCTTCTACTACCGCACTTCCTCACTCCAGCGTTTTGACAACTAGTTGCGTTTTGACAACGATGTGACAACTAGTCCACTAAAACTCTCCTGGTAGAATCTCCGAACGTCCAGCGTAGAGGCTGGTGTCTACGTGGTCCTGATACCTTCCCGCACCCACTCGTGCAGGAATCATACAAGTCGGTGAAGCTGGCGCGGCGAAAACATTGAAAATCGCAGGAGCCGTCCACTCCGAGCTCTCGCAGCTTTCCCGGTGGAAAAAGAACAGCGATTGAAGGCAGCGGCACCACAAGCAGAAAAAGACGCCGTATGGTAATCATTTCATGCTAACATCTACTCTCTATTGCGGGAGAGCCACCATTATTTTTTAACACTCCATACATGTTTTCACCTGCATCGATAATTACATATAAAAAAGTTACTGGAATGTTTCGCTACGTGAACATGATTTACGCACGGGCGTATCAACGCCGCGAACATGCACAGCGAACACCGCGGCGTCGATGCACAAACGTAAAGGGCGCGAACGCGGACGCTCCATTGATCTCAACAGGTGCGACGCCTCGTGTGCCACATGGAAAACGCGCGCTACACATGCAAATAAGAGACGCCGCGAACGTGCACAGCGAGCGCAGCGGCGTCGATGCACAACCGGAAAAGGCACGAACGCGACGATTCTCTTCGGCACCTCCAGGGAGGAGGAGGAGGAGGAATAACTTTATTGAAAAGGGGTTGGGGTGAAAGGTTATGAGCTAGATGGGTGGGGCCCCAAGTCCAGGGTTCCACTGGCCTCTGCCGCCTGCCTTACGTGACCCAGAAGTGCTAGCTGCACCTCGGGGTCAGAGCTGGCGAGTTGTGCCTCCCATTGCTCCAGATTGCTCAATAGTTCAAATTTACCTAAACAGGTATTTAAATTTAGTGGTCTATTTTGGCAACCCCACGAAATGTGGTATAGCGAAGGCGAGCCACCACACCACGGACAGGCGTGCCCATACAGCGTTGGAAAAATTTTGTTTAATCTTTGTAGGTTTGGAAAGACCCCCGTTTGAATCCTGCGGAGGTCTATGGCGTCCTCCCCTTCTAATGATTTGTGGGGGGTGCTGTATTTTCGTCGAGTGCCACGCTGGTGAGCAAGAACTTCGCGAGGGGTCATTCGGGATGGGTCGTTGTCCTCCTCGGTTGACTGCTCCTGGAATGTTTGGGGGAATTGACAGTGCGGTCGAGGCTCTGCTCGGTTCGTGAGCCCTCGAGGAAAAGCGTCCGCACTCTCGTTTCCCTCCAGGCCTGTGTGTCCCGGACACCAGATCAATTTGTATCTGTTTGTCAATCTCCCGCCAAGGAAATTTTCAATATTTATGGGGAGGCGGCCGTTCAAAAAGAAACGGCACGCATCCTGCGAGTCGGAGGTAATAGTCATGTGTGGTTCCTCCCTCCGTTCTTGCTCTTTGATCGCCAGGGCGATGGCAAAGCATTCCGCCCTGGCGATCGAGGACGTGTACAGGGAGGCACTCGTCATCATTCTCTTTTCGCTGCCAATTACTGTTGCAACGGCCCGTTTCCAGTTGTACCTCGAAGCATCCACATAAAAACATTTGTTTTGTTTTTTAGGTGTTTACGGAGCCATCTTACTCTCTCCTCTCTCCGCTTTTTGTTTTGGTTTGGGTCCATGTTCTTGGGCAGGGGAGCGACCGAGATCTTGCATCGGACGGTATCCGGGATTTCCACCAGTACCTCGTCCAGGTTCTGGGGGTATGGTGGGAAACCCACCCTAGCGAGAATCTCTCTCCCCGCCCTCGTCTGGCTTAGACGACTTCTCTGTGCGTTCAGTACAGCCGTCTTTAGCTCGGAGTATGTATTATGTACTCCGAGGTCTAACAATTTTTGGGTTCAGTGATTCGTTCGTGATTCTCTGTAACGTTTTGCTCGTCACCGATTTAAATTTTCTGGATCGAGCATGTTCCTCAGGATGACCCAAGTTCTTGCAGTGCTCAGAGTGTCCTGTAGCGAGCTGCAGAACTGGATCCATCCCTCGGTCGCAAGTTTGCTAGCGTACTGATTCGCCTCCTCCGCTAGAGCAGCGATTCTGCGGAGTAGGTTCCTATTTAGTCTTTGGTTTTTCCACCTCTTCAGCAGACTGCGCCTGCTCTCCGACAGGTGGAGCAGGTGCCTGTCTACTGCAGGCGTCTCTGCTATTCTTTCTATGCGTTTAGATGTTTGTTTGTGTGACGATATTATGTATTCTGACCAGTCCTCCATCGATTCCGGTACGGAGTCGGGTGGGGGACTGTGTCGTCGGAACCTTTCCCAGTCAGTGATGACCACGTCCCCTTTGACCCTGCGTAGTTTGGGGGCCGAGAGGGAAATGCTGATTATGTGGTGATCACTACCTAGGTTCTCTTCGAGATTTGTCCAGTTGGTGTCCTTAATATTACGTGTGAAGGTGAGGTCTGGAAACGTGTCTCTACTTACGCTGTTACCCATCCTCGTAGGCGTGGTGGGGAGCGTAATTAGGCTCAACCTTAGTTTGGATACGGCGTGTTCGAGACGCGTTCCCTTGGGAGAATTCCTCGGATAGCCCCAAGTGGTGTTGGGTGCGTTAAAGTCACCCAACACCACGAGTCTGTCTCTGGCCCCTGCAATTCTGACTGCCTCCGTAAGGAGCTCTGCAAAGTCCTCATTTCTATCTTTAGGTGGACTGTATAGATTTACTATCACAGTCCTCGCGCTGCCTCTCTTCAGAGGAAGGAGGCTAATTATTTGATGATTTATCTCTAGGCTATCTATATGTTTCATCTTTGCTGCAATACTCTTGCTAACCAGTGTGGCTACGCGTGGATAATTGAGATCTTGGAGACAGTAATATCTCTGTAGTTTGACCATCTTTGGGCCAACTTCCTGCAGGCATATTACGTCTGGCTGAATCGGAGCCTAGATTATGTAATTTTGGAGTGCTGCTGCGCGCTTGTGAAAAGTGCGACAGTTCCACTGCCAAATCTCTAATTGTTCTGCACTTTTCGTATTATTTTTGGCCATGCTGCATGGGCGTATCCGCGTCGTCGCAGCGCGCTTTTGATGGTTTGTCACTAACTGGGGTGGAGAGGGGGCGTTTATTTATGGCCCTCTGCAATCCTCCCACGGCTTGGTTAACGTACTGCCTCTGAATTCTCAGTTCTTCTCCGACGAAAGCTTTAATTTCCGTCATGAAATCGTCTAAAAGTTTATTGAACTTTGCTATACCTTCCCTCTTTTCCTGAACCTGGGTCTTCACTTGCTGTATTAGTTCGCTGCTTTGCGACGGGGTACCGAATATGTCCTTCGCCCATCACTTCGCCCGTTTCTGCTTTCTCCTCGAGGGTAGGACGCTTTTGCGCCTGTTTCTTACCCTCGTTAGGGTTGCCTACCGACCCTGAGGTTTGCAGTGTTTTAATGGCATTTTCGAATTTTTTTCTCCATTGATGAGATTGCCAATTGACACTCTTTGCGTTCCGCGGTCATTCGATTTCTAAGCTTTGATTTCTAAGCATTTTATTTCTTGTGTTAATCTTTTATTCTCTTCTATGATTTTCCCATACTGATGGTTATCAGTTATTGGAGCACTGGGAGACACTACTCTCACCCAGCTCACCTGGTTGGTTGTCCGGCTGGCGGCTGTGGCTTCGTCCTCTGCTTTCCCGGCCTGGGGGGAGCTCTTCTCTCCGCTGCGACTAGATATTTTCTTCATGTTGCATTTCCCGGGGGTCTCCTCAGGTCTATTGGTTGTAGTTGGTTGTTGCTGACTCCGTGATCTTGATCTCGATCTTGTAGCGATCTGGATCCCTGCCGGCTCTGTTGCGCCGCTTCCTCTCGCTCCGAGCTAAACCAGCGATGAGGTTTTTGCCGGTGTTGCTCGAGCTGAGGGAATTCGCTCTCCTTGTTGGTCCATTCTGTTTTTCTTCGGGGCTGATCCACTCACGATATTCTGGGAGGCACGTTTTTCAGTTTCTTTCTGCACGATGTGTCTCCAGTCGCGTGCTCCTCACCGCATATGGCGCAGTTCGGGATACATTCGTGTCATTGGCTCGGATTAGATGCCTCACATTTGGAGCACACGTTTGCGTTCGGAGTCGGGCACACGTCGGTTCGATGTCCTGTTGACCGACAGATCTTGCAAACTTGTATGGTGGGTTTATATGGGCAACAGATCGCCTCTGCACCCATGAAGTAGACGCAACTCGGTAGTACGTTGCCCGTAAAAGTTATTATTGCTTACTTCGAAGAGCCCAGCATCCTGGCTCTCTCTATGTTCACCCCTTGAGTCCGTATTCGTAGGTTGGCCATAAGTTCGGCCTGGGTGGTTCCGGGTGGGACGTCCGTGAACGATACCTCGCAAGACGTCCTCAGGGTCTGCCACGTACGCGTTAAAGGGGTGAATCTGTCCTCTGATTTTCAACTGACTGACCTCTCTCAGCCGGCCCGCCACTTGTTCGTGTGGCGTAGATAATATTACGATGTTCGATCCGGGGTGGACCCGCAGTAAAAAGCTGTCCCCTCCGAAATTGTTTCGGCAGGCCTCTATCACTGCCACAGAGAGCTCTGATCCGAGCAGATTCTTGACTATGAGGCCTTTGTGTGGTCTCAAAATAACCTTTATATCCTCCTTTGGGAGGGGCGGCGGAAATCCCGCTTGGTTTGACTCTCTCCTCCTGCGGCGGCGGACGAGTTGCCCGGTGATTTTCCATTTTTCTTTTCGGTTTCCTTCTCGGGTTCTTTTTCACTTTTCTGATTTTTATTTTTTTGTCGGCGTGAAAGAACGGTGTGCCAGCCGTCTTCCGTCCATGCACGAGGGAGACCCGCGTCGGCGTTCGTTTCGTTGTAGAGAGACGCGTCGTTCAACGCGCGCGTTTCCTCATTTAATTCCACTCGTTGCGAGACGCTACTCGCTTGGTTTGCTTTGTCATTCCGACGCCCGAGAGGGGTCGGGAAGCTCCTCGTCGACATCCATATGGGCGAAACATTGTTAGGCCTCTTCAGGCATGCTGTCGAGCGCCGCTTTCCGCCATGCTAGGTCTACTATTAGGCTCACTCGTTTCTTGCCAAATACGTGGGTTTTCGCGCACAAAAATCCAAATGGGAGGTAAATGTCGCTCACCTTTGGCTTCTTAGTTGGCGAAAGAATGTCCGAAAAAAATCACAGCATATCCACGAAGTGAATGATGATGAGTGGGCGAAGCACCGGGGGATCATTCGGGTAAACCACAGCTACGGACGAGAGATAAAGAGAGCGCGCGTCGGGAACGAGAGACTCAAGGTAGTTTTATCAGCTGTATAAACTTGGATATGCAGCAGCACCAGCAACGCGCAGAAATGTTGTCGACGCCGTCGGCGTTTTGCCCGCGTTCGCACCGAACGCGCGCAAAGTGGAACCGGAACCGGAAGTGGAAACGGAAGTGAAACGAGAAGTGGAAACGGAAGTGAAACGGGAAGTGGAACCGGAACCGGAAGTGGAAGCGGAACCGCAACGCCATCTAGTGAACACTTCATAAAACTACAGGTGGCTACATACTACTACTACTACTACTACTACTACTACTACTACTACTACTACTACAGAGGAGGGAACGACCCACAGCCTAAGGAGCTTCGCCCGTAAAAGTCCGTTTTATGGTTGTTAGAAAGTCCACGCACACACACTCGTCGCCGCACCCCGCACATGCGAGCGTCCCCGCGCTGCGCCGCCGACTGAAGGGAGAGAACGCCGCGATGAGCGGAGCGAGCGGACGCATCTCACCTCGGCTCCGTGTTTTTTGAACTGCGAAGGCGGATTTTTGACCCGGCATGGCCTGATTCCACTCCAAAACGGTCAGTGAAGGTGTTCGACACCTGTTCGCACCATTTTCGGCAATTTCCTGTGGGTTTTCAAGCCCCCGAAGAGACTTCTGTTCCTGAGCCGGGCGCGGCCACGCTGCTACAGCAGAGCTAGCGTTCCGGAGCAACGCCGAGGCGGCCGCCGGCGTTTCCAAGACCTCTCCAGCCTCCAAGGAACCGTCTAGCAGGATGGTATACTGTATCGAAGGCGAAGATATTTCACTGGAAGACTTCGCAAACGATCCCCGATGGAATAGAGCCATTATTGCCCGGAAAATGGCCTACCCAACTCTCCGCTCGGCGCTGACGGCGCCCAGCTCCGACACGCTCACTCAACAACCAGCCGACCTGGCCACGCCGGCTCAGCACAAACAAGGCAAGCCATCTTCTCCTAAGCTTCGTCGGCATGCTCCTCTACCTCAACTGCCCGCCACGGACCTCAAGATCATTTTTCGTCCGGGCGGTAGCCTCGATCTCCGACAGTGCAACGGCGGAATGCTACTACCACTCGTTTGTAACATGGTTCATGTCAACTAGAACGACGCGCGGCTGCACGATCGCCTCAGGATCAACCCGTATAATTCCTTCACAATCAGCACGCCAGCGGAGGATCGGGCACAACGCTACGTGCAAACGCAAGTCCTCAAAATCCACGACAAGCAATTCCCGGTCCGTGCTTACATCGCCGCGCCGGACGACGCCATCCGAGGCATCATCTACAATGCGATATACGATCAGTCGCAAGAAGAAATCTTTGAAGACCTCTCAGCTCTCAACCAAAGCAAGTATTTCACCATTGCTGACGCTCGACCACTTCGGTTGAACCAAGTCTATCCTGGTTACCTTCGTCCAGACCAAGACCATTCCCAAACAGTTGAACTTTTACGGGGCTGTGTACGCCTGCCACCCCTTCAAAGGAAACGTGGAGCGTGCTACAGCTGTTGGAAACCCGGCCACCGGGCGGACGTCTGCCCGCAGCCAGTCACCAACCGCTGCCATCGGTGCGGGGAAGCCCCACCCGCCCACGGATCCTCCACCTGTGAGTCCAAGTGCATACTGTGTAACGGACTCCACTTCACCAGTTCAAAGGAATGCAAAGTGCGCTTCGAACCAGCTGGAAACCCACGCTCTAACCCCCCGGCCACTGGCAAGACGGCCGCACAGCAGGACAGCACGCCACCTCCGAACTCCAGTCGGCGGTCATCCCGCAGCCCGTTCCGATCAAGTTCCAGGAAGCGCGCCGGCTCCAGGACCGGTTCCAGATCCACTTCAAGAAAGGGCCGCCACAGGAGTCGGTCCCCCTCCTTTCCACACCTCCCTGGTCAGAGGACCCAGCCCACCGAACAACAGGTGAGCTGGAAGCCGCGATCACCCTCGCTCGCTCGGGAAAACGCAGCACTCAGAGCACAGCTCCATCAACAAAGCCTCGAGATCGCGGAGCTCAAACAACAGCTTCAAATCATTCTCAAAAAACTTCCCCCACAACAGCATGACTCCTCTGCATGCCCCACCCAAAACGCTAGCACACCTAAACAGACCCCCTACCCTCTCCTTCCACCAACTCCTCGCGCACGGAGTCACCTGCTCACAACCCCCCCACGAAGCGTAAGGCACAAGCAGACGCTGACAATCCCACCTCTGTGGACACCGAGCCGCTGACTGCCTTAACTGCAGCCATAGAAACCAACATCGTCAACCGGTTGACAGCGCTCGAGCAGTGCCAGGGTGCACAAGAGGCCACCACGGCTCAAATGCAGGCCCAGGTTAATGGGCTTCTACCCCCAAAAATGACAGGATCGGCACCAGCCGAACACCCCTCCCCAGCCCAACATGGCTGCACACCGTAACGAGATACATGTGTGGCAGCGGAATTGTAGGAGTTTCCGTGCGAAACGAAACAACTTACAACTCCACCTACAAACCCTTGCGAATCCCAACACTCCCACCATCATCGCCTTACAAGAAACTCTGTAACTCTGTAACTACACCACGCATGAACCGGAAGGAAAGACGCCGCCACGGGTTGCCATACTGGTCCATCGTAACGTAACGGCTACGGACCACCCCCTCGAAGTGAACGATATAGACAGCAATCTTGTGAACGATATAGACTCGCAAAGGCGGCAGCCTATTCGTTCTCTATATATACAGCCTGCCCAAAGGCCCCGCAGCCCCTCTCCTAACAGCACTTCGAAAGGCCCTTTACATCAGCAGCAGACACCCCCTTATAGTGGTCGGTGACTTCAGCGCCAACCACATGAGTTGGGGCTACAAGAAGAACTGCAGAAAGGGCACCGCGCTTTGGACATTCATTCAGAATGAGGGCCTATCCCTCATCAATGATCTAGATTACCCAACTAGAATAGGCAACAGTGCCCAACTTAACACCAGTCCAGACCTCACTTTCACTAAGAACATAGCACACAGTCGCTGGACCAACACATACAACTCCTTCGGGAGCGACCACTACGTCATAAATACAGAAATTCAGCTCAGTACACTGGCTCGATCTACTCGGCGCCCGATAGAAATTGTAAACTGGGATAAATTCCGCCAGATTCGAACTTCAGCTCCCGACACCATTGACGACCTTGACACATGGACTCAAAGCCTCTCCCAGGACGTGGCATTAGCTACCTCCGGAATCCCAGACACCACTGACACCGACATCGCAGACAGCCGCCTCCTTCACATGTGGGAGGCCCACGCCAGCCTTCAAAAACGATGGTTAGCCAACAAACATAATAGAACACTCAGACTACGCATCGAAACATTGGCTAAAGAGATTGAAGTCCATGCGGGGCAGCTGGCCCGCCAGCAATGGGGCCAGCTATGCGACCGCATGAACGACAATCTCAGCCTAAAGGACACATGGACATTTCTCCGCTGTCTCCTGGACCCAGGTCACACCAAGACCAACCAGCGGAAAAATGTCAGCCGAATTCTGCAGAAACTCCCCCTACAAGATGAGGCACTTGTCGAAGTCCTCAAAGAACAATACCTCACTATCACTTCTCGCACACCACTCCCTGAATACCGCGGCAACCCGAACCCCAAATTGGACGTACACATCTCGCCATGGGAAATACGGGCAGCCATGCACGAGCTCAGAACAACATCAGCTCCAGGAGCAGACAAAATCACTAACAAGATGCTCCGGAACCTGGATGAGTACTCCATACAGGCCATCACAGACCTCTTCAACGAGTGCTGGCAAAATGGAGTGCTCCCAGTGCAATGAACTGCATGCTAAAATCACATTCATCCCTAAACCAGGGAAACCTTTGCATCTCAAAAATCTCCGACCAATCTCTCTAACCTCCTGCTTAGGGAAACTTTTCGAACATGTAGTCCTGGGCCGCTTGCAGGCACACATGCACGAACAAGACCTATTACCCCACACTATGATTGGATTCCGCAACCATCTGTGCACGCAAGACGTAATGTTACAGCTTTCCGAAGAGGTACTACACCCCAGCAACGCTAAGCGCACGAGGGCCATATTGGCTCTAGATCTCACCAAGGCTTCCGACAACGTTCACCATTCGGCCATTATGAACGCTCTCTCTAATCTTAACGTAGGGGAACGCACGCACTTCTATGTAGCGGCCTTCCTCCGCAACCGAACGGCAGAAATTACATTTGGTTCACTCACCTCACCAACCTTCCAACTAGGCAGCAGAGGTACACCTCAGGGCTCAGTCCTCTCTCCATTGCTTTTCAACATTACACTCATACCCATGTCAAAAGCCCTCACAATTATCCCCCACCTCTCCCATTCATTTTATGCGACATCCACTTGTAATGTGGGCGAAATGGAGGAAACCCTCCTGGCGGGGGCGGACATCGTCGCGGCGCGCGCCGCGGCTGTGGGCCTCGCCTGCTCACCGACTAAATCAGAACTACTGCTCTTACACCCTCCAAGGTGTCGCGCAGGCACGGGTCCTCCGCCCAATATTCGAATAAACATCGACGATCAGCAAGTTCCCGAGGTCGATAAAGTGCGTATACTGGGCATCATTATTCAGAACAATGGCAAGAATACTGCCACAATTACTAAGCTCACCAACACAGTCCACCAGACCATGAGACTGATCCGACGAATTGCGAACCGCCACCGAGGGATGCGGGAACACGACCTCCGACGCCTTATACAAGCCTTCGTAATCAGTAGAGTGGTATACTCCCTACCATACCTGTTTCTTTCCAAGGCGGAGGAAGAAAAATAAATGCACTTATCAGGCAAGCCTATAAAACGGCCCTAAATCTCCCCAGGTATAAGTCGAATGCCTGTCTCCTCCTTATGGGGGTTCACAATACCCTAGATGGGCTTATCAAAGCCCATCCTACAGCACAACTTGAACGCCTATCATCCACCACTACGGGGCGGCACATTCTCTCCGCCCTAGGCCTCAACCCTACACGCTCCCTCAGACCCACGCACTCAACCCCGGAAGCAATTCAGTCCCAATTAACAATTCATCCACTCCCCAAGAACGTCCACCCAGTCCACCACCCAGCTCGGCGAGAAGCCAGAGCCACGGCACTACACAAACACTATCACGCGAATAACAGTGGAGTCTATGTGGACGCCGCAGAATATGCCACTCACCAAGCCTATGCCCTGAGCGTGGTTTCCAACACACTCCACCCAATAGTTTCTGGTTCGACCAAAGCTGCATCCTCCCTAGAAGCGGAGGAAGCCGCAATCGCCTTGGCAATCTCCTCAACCACTGCCACACTAATATTTAGTGATTCAAAAACAGCAATCCGGAATTTTGCACGAGGCCGTATTCACACACCTGCTTTCAAAATTCTCAATTCTACTCAACCCCCGACCAGATTAATTCAACTCCTATGGGTACCTGCTCATGCGGGCAACCCTGGGAATGAAGCAGCCCGCAACATAGCTCGAGCGCACGTCAACCGAGCAGGGCCAGCTACAGACCCAGGCAGTGCACGCGAACGCATGGTTACCTACAACGAAATTTCTCTCCACTATAGGGAGCAACGGCTGCAGTATCCCCCCCCCCCCCCCCCCACAAATCCCTCTCTAAACTCGAGCAGGTGGCCTGGCGCCAGCTCCAATCCCGTACCTTTCTATCCCCAGCTCACCTTGCCCTTATCCACCCCGGCCTTTTCTCCCCTGAATGCACCCTCTGCGGTGCACCCAGAGCAGACTTTCACCATATCCTCTACATTTGCTCTGAGCTCCAGCCGCCACCTTCCGAATGGCAACTCACCGACATAGAGTGATGGGAGGTCGCGGTGTCCAGCTCGGACCCGGCCGCACAAAAGCAGCTGGTGGGCTGGGCTCTAAGAGTCGCTGAGAGCCATAAGCTCCCGGCCACCCTTTGCGATATCGAGCCAACCCATCAATAGGCTGTAAACTTAAGGCTGAAGAATTAATAAATGTTTTAACCACCACCACCGACTGAAGGCGTTGTTAGGCTTAGCTCCGTTTGTGCAACTCGTTTCTTCTTATGTTGATAGGTCCTCGTGAAGCGGGTGCAGGTCCCAGGTATTGGTGTCCTTCCAATATTGCCTCTCAACTTCACGAAAAATAATATATAATTCTTAGGTGGGTTTCGGTGAAATTTCCGCATGAAATCGTTTCAAGAAGCGGAGCGCAATGCGATCCAGTCGTCACTGCTCTGCGCCACCTGGCGTGCCCCCGCACCTCCAGGGAACTTCCTCATCCAGCGCTCACTTCCCTAGCGGCAACAAACATAATATTTTATATGTACAATATGTATTTATTTAAATAAATAAATACTTATAAATATTGCAAACATTATAGTCACGGTGAAAATTCGCCTGGAGTATCCATACTATTGCTATTACAATAAAATGAAACATATTCTGTGAAGCAGGCTGTGCTTATTTTTTGTGCAAGGAAAGAATCTCGCTTGGCCAACTAGGTGGTGTTGACTTAATTAGCGCACAGCAGAGGAGTGATAGTAATAAGCGTCATTTTACGCATTGATAAGGGAACTCACGCGCAAGTTCCATGCTGCCCAATTTTTTTCTCTTGTCTCATATAACTTAGAAAACGACGTGTTGCACTTTGCCTCATACGGTGCAGCGATGTGGGCAAGCTGTTGGCACTTACGTTCACATTTGCTGTCTTGTGACGACCATATTTGGTGTCCCCGAAATCGGCTGGTTGAGACCGATTCTTGGGTGTGAGGATTTTTTGGCCGTGTAATTGAACTTGAAATTTGACATACGCCTGCATCCAAATCCACATCGTCGCTCCGATGGCGATGAAGATTAACTTGCCAAGAGACGGAGGTACCATTTTGGGTGAACGAAGTGGTGTTGCGCTTTTCACAAAGTCCTGATAGGAAGAAACGAAAGTGTTATTGGCAGTAGTGGTCTTTTGGAACACAGTATTATTCATAGCGTTGCTCATTTAGGATACGTTCAATATCATGGTGTTTTAAAAATTATGGGGTTTTGCGTGCCAAAACCACGATCCATTCATGAGGCCCGCCAAGGATGGGGAACTCCGGTATAATTTGGCCTACCTGGAGTTCGTTAACGTGCACATAAATCTAAGCACGTGGGTGTTTTCGCATTTCGCCCCCATCGAAATGCGGCCGCCGTGGCCGGGATTCAATTCCGCGACCTCGTGCTTAGCAGCCCGTTTCTATGCACTGCTGTCCATATGCACATATATTAATATCATCATTTAACGTAAATCGTAGCACTGATTAGTTTCGTTTGAATTGCAGTTTAGGAAAGTAATGTAGGAATTGGACACTCGACGTTCATGTTACTGCAGCAAAGGGAGTCCTATATAATGATGCGTGGCTGATGAGGCCAGAGAATTCTGATAATTCTGATTCGAAGGTCATTGTGCAAGCGTATCCTTCTTGTAAAGTTCACATTCAGCCTCGCTTATATTTCTGCGCGAACAAAATTTACTACTATCACACACGACGCTTTAGTCAGACTGCTAAGAAGAAAAACACTGTATTTGCTCGCGATGACAATGTTTCATATTTGCGCATGCACACTGGTCAGTGACAACAGATGTCGTCGGCTTGTCGTGGTCTGTCAGTTCACATCAGTTATATCCTGTGCCGCTGAAATGCCGTACATATTGCGGTGGGAGAGCATTACATACTTCGTCCCCTCACAGCTGACGCAGCCAGCGTCGACGCAATGCTGGTCGCCATCGAGTGCTGTTGCGGTAGCTGTTCGCAGACTGTTTTCTGGCTCACATTTTGAATGCCACATCGAGGACGCATTGACATAGGCGCATTGCTTCTTCGATGTTCATGAAATAATTCGCATAGGCTGCAATCTGCCTTTTTCATTTTTCTGTGCTGCCCTCTGCCGCACACCGCTGGAAACGTATTGGAAGGGTGCCGGGGCTTTCGCTGGTTGATTTGTGTACCTGCGCCCATTTTGAGTGCGCGTCGGTTGTGTGCTTCGTGGATCGCGAATAATTATAAATGGCTTCTCCGGGGCAGAATGTCGTTCCTGGAAGCCATGTAGCACTCACCGACTATTGGGTGAGCAGGCCTGAGGAAGGAAGGAAAATAAGAGGCGAAAGGCAGAGAGGTTAACCAGGTCAAGTGTCCGGTTGGCTATACTCTGCACGGGGGGATGGGGTAAGGGCAGAAAAGATTAGAAAACAAGAGAAGATTAACAAGAAGAAAACAAAAACTAAAAAGATGAAAAAAGCACATCTGTCCGCACAATTCTATAGTTTTTCATGAAGTCCTGTTTCTTTCAAAAAGCGTACTAGCGCTTTTAAAGCAGTTCGTTCCGACGTCGGCTGGGACCAGGGACCAAGAATTCTGGCTTCCGTAAGGGGACGGCTGTCTATCTGGTCGAGCGTGGTTCTGAGGACTTTCCTTTTTGCACTAAAACGATGACAATCACACAGAAGATGTGCTATCGTCTCTTTGCACCCGCAAGTTTCACAATCTGGACTTGTGGCCATTCCCATCAGGTAGGAGTACGCGTTGGTGAATGCTACTCCAAGTCTTAGGCGACAAATGAGAGTTACCTCCCGTCGTAGTAAGCCATGTGGAAGGCGGAACTTCAGATTAGGATCCAGGGGACAGAGGCGCTAGTTTTTAAAGTCCGTTGAATTCCAGTGGGCTAACGTAAGCTCGCGAGCAAGCGCACGGAGCTTTCTTGCTGCGTCTGTTCTGGACATAGGGATAACGACGCAATCGGTACTGGTATGTGAATATCGAGCGGCTGCGTCCGTCCGCTTGCTCGTTTCCAAAGATACCACAGTGACTTGGCAGCCATTGACAGAAAATGTCATGTCCTTTGTCAACTGCCTGATGGTAAATTTCGCGTGTGTCCGCGACAATTCGTTCGTGGGGTCCACGGCGTAGTGCAGAAAGCAAACTCTGGAGGGCGGCCTTGGAATCGCAGAAGATAGACCATTTCTGGGGCGGTTCCTGTTCGATAAATTTCAATGCTGCACACGGAGCTGTAAGTTCGACAGCCGTCGTTGATGTCAAGTGCGATGTCCGGAATTTTATTACTGTAGATTTTGCTGGGACAAATACTGCAGCTGCTGAACTGGAGTGCATGACCGACCCATCTGTGTAAACATGTAAGCGGTCACTGTTGACCTCATGTAGTAGCAATAATGCTGCCTGCTTCAATGCTGCTGACGGCATTTGTGCCTTCTTATTCACGCCTGGAATGGTGAGGCATATTCGAGGTGAACGCAGAGAGCACAGTGGTAACGAAGGCCACGCTGCAGGGACGTAATTCCATGGTAGCGATGCTCCGTGTATAGTCAGGAGACGGCTAAAACTCGTATGCGGCCTAGTTGTTGGCAGGCAAGTCAGATGGTGAAAGGGCGTCCTTGCGACATGTCGAATGTGCACTCTTAGAGCGTCGACTGCAAAGTATGTTGATACAGGGTGGTCACGTGCTATGGCGATTGTGGCCGCTGTGGATGCACACTTAGGGAGGCCGAGGCACGTCCGTAGAACTTGGGCTTGCATACTCTGGAGTGTTAGAAGGTTCGTTTTACTGGTGCTTCCCAGCACGGGCAGGCTGTATCTTAGGAAGCCCATAAATAATGCATGGTACAGCTGTAGCATCGATTGCACAGACGCACCCCAAGACATTCCGCCGACAAATTTGAATACATGTGCTATTGCAGTCAACCTCTTTTTCATATATGAAATATGTGGCGTCCAAGACAAATCACGATCGATGATGACTCCAAGGAAACGGTGTTTTGTTTCATAAGCAATTCCTTGTCCATTTATGCGTATAACATATGGAGTCATTGTTTTGCGCGTAAATGCGACTAATCGGCACTTTTCGGAGGATAATTCTAGGCCTTTCATACGCAGATAGGACGACGTTTGTGTGACCGCCTTCTGCAGTCTCGCTCGTATCTGCGGACGAGTTACGCCGGCTGCCCAGATGCAGATATCATCTGCATAGATGGATATATGAACCGTTCTTGGCAATGATCCAACAAGGCCTAGCAGTGCTACGTTGAAGAGCGTGGGGCTTAACACTCCGCCTTGTGGCACACCTTTGCTGGTGACATGGTGGGATGTCATTCCATCTTCTGTAAGTACGAAGAAGGATCTATCCTCCAAATAGCTGTGAATCCAGCGCAGTGCACGGCCACCAATGCCCACATCGATCAAAGCATCGAGCATTGCTTGGTGCGCTACATTATCATATGCGCCTTTCACATCAAGAAACATCGCCACCGTTAAACGTTTCATGCTCTTTTGGTGTTGAATAGATGTTACCAAATCAAGCACGTTATCTACCGATGACCGACCGCGCCGGAAGCCCGCCATTGCATTGGGATATACCTCATTGTGTTCCAAATACCATTCAAGACGCGTCAACACCATCCTTTCCATTAGTTTCCCAACGCAACTGGCAAGAGCGATGGGACGGTACGATGCCAAGTCTAATGGAGATTTAGAGCTCTTAAGTAAAGGTATTAGGCGGCTGACTTTCCACTCACAAGGAATCAATCCTTCGCGCCAGGATTCGTTGTATCGCTCCAAGAGTACACTGCGGGCTTTGTGGCCAAGGTTTCCAAGTGCCTTGTATGTGACACCGTCGAGCCCAGGCGATGAATGACTTCCTACAAGTCGCCAGCGCAGCTTCGAGCTCCTCCATAGAGAACAAGAAATCCATGCGAGAGTCCTTCGATGCCGCAACATCACGTGCTAATGGTACAGGTCGTGATGGCAAGCCAGCGATTCTTGCGCTGAAATCCTCAGCAACGTCGATCTCACGTCGTCTTTGATGCAGGGCAAGAAACTTAACAGGGTGGCGCTGTTGTGGAGACGATTGTAGGCCACGCAGAGTTCTCCATATGTGGGACAGAGGCTTTCGAGGATCCAAGGACTCGCAAAAGGATTTCCACTTCTGAGATTGTAGCGTATCGATGCGGCGCTGGATTTTCTTTTGGATCCGCCTCGTCTCCCTCAGATCATGAATACATTTCGTGCGCCTGTATCTTCTTTCCGCGCGTCGGCGAATCGCTCGAAGCCTTTCCAATTCACCTTCATATTCATTATACTTTGGAGAAGGCCTAAAAAGGAACATAGCCTCTTGCAGTGCATTTCTGATCTGATTCTCCAGAGATGATGGGTGGCCTTCTTGACATTCGTCTTCCATAAGCGATCTGAACTTCGTCCAGTCTGTTCTACAGAGGGCAGTAGATAGAGACTTGGCCACTCCCTTGATCTTCAAATAGGTAGGAACGTGATCACTTCCATGGGTTTCTATGTCTGAGAACCACTTTATACTGCTTCGAAGACACTGAGAGACGAAAGTCAAGTCCAGACAGCTGCTGTAGGTTAGTCCCCGTAAATATGTCGGGCTGCCGTCATTGAGACAGCAAAGCTCTTGGTCCGAGGCAAATGCGACTAGTTTTCTTCCCTTGGAGTCCATCTTCACACTCCCCCAGAGCAGGCCTGAGTGCACTGCTGTGCTAACAGTGCGGCCGATAAAGGCACGCTGAGCTCTGCCTGCCGCCGCGGCTGCCTTGGAGTTTGTTGTCGCTGATTTCTGCACTTGCACCTAGTTTTTTGTAATCTTTTTTACATATACTTTAGTCATTTCGCGTATCCAAGAAGTATTCGAGCGCAGCCTTCCGCCTCGGATTTACCAAAGCAGCGCACTTGTTTACATCGGCATCTACAGCCACAGATCATTGTTAGCGTAAACATATTAGAAAAAAGGGGTATCACTGATATGAAATAATGTCAAAACGTAGGCAAACATGCATATCTGTGCATATTTGCCGCGTTGTTTCCCCCTATGACGGGTTAATATGAGTGGCCGAGCCATGCACTTAACGCTACTGTGACCCAGATACCTATATTACGTGCTGTTGATTTATTACTGATTCTCGCTTTCTTATACTTAATTTGCGCGTGCCATAAAGCATTATTAGAGAAAATTGTGCTTGCATAAGCGCTCAGAGCGTGTTGTTCCCTCGCGAAAAACGGGAATGCCATCGCTGACATCGTTGATGCTGCTGTACCTAATGAATCATCTCTCGTTTCCCGTTTGACGCAGAGGTAAACAGTGCATCTCTGAAGTTGAGAAATGTGTCTGCATAGAAATACCTAAGACCCACCCATCTACGTAGCGAATGCGAGCGGCAGCCTACGGGAACGGTGACGTACACATATGTTGGCACAGCGCTGTCGCCGCTTGTTGTTCACGCGTCGTGCGAAGTGTAGTTGATTTCAAATGGCTAAAGCCAGAACTGAACTATAAAAGCGGTTTTCTTCGTCCTATCTGCTTACTTTTCAGTTAAAGTGCGCAAAAAGCGGATGCGCGAACTCGACAGTACCAGGCCTAAACTTCGCTGAACAGGATCAACATTAGCTCAAACTTCATGTGGACCGCTTGAGAGGGTTGACGCTTGTGCATTTCAGCTTCGTAGGCACGTTTAAGTCATCTTGAGTGCGATTAATTACATATACAAGCGAAGGCGCTGTGGGAATTGCATAGCCCGTTCGACGGCAGATCCCGCAGGGTCCGGTCGAACGATGGTCGGCACGCTGATTTTATCGGTGCCGTCGACAAGGAAGACCACCGCAGTACAACTCACGCTCGTTAGTTGCGTCATTGTCAACCTGGTATGATAAAATGGTCTCAGCGGCACACTGCTGAACATTTGGCCACTCGGTGGTGCTAAAATTTAGTTGGCGAGAGTGTCTTGTCGGTGTCGTATTGACCCAGTGTTACCGCGCCCTAAACGACTACGTGAAAGTCAGGCACGTGCTTCCACCACCAGCTAGTGATGGCCGAAGCTGCAAGAAGGCTTCGTCAGCAACGTGGTGTTTTAGGGGCGAAGCTCCTTAGGGTGTGGGTCTGTCCCTCCTCTGTAGTATGTAGTAGTAGTAGGTAGCCACGTCTACTTTTATGAAAAAAGAAATTCCGAAAGTTGTGTCCGTAGCGCGGAATCGAACCAGGGACCCCTCGCTTCCGAACGCGCGGCGCTAACCACTGTGCCACGAAGCGCACATGGACACAGGCACCACGATGACAATAAATACCCAACATTAACGAAAGACTGCGCGTTTCTAACGCGTTTGTGCTAGCGCGTTACGGCCCGTGTAAGAAGCTGGTGTAAGACGCTGTGGCCTCTCCGCCTTACCCCCGTATTCATAAACGCTCCTCGACTTGAACTTGACTTGCCACCGCCTTGGGCAGCGCGTTTGAAACGCGCTGCCCAAGGGGGTTATACTCTCTCAGCAGTCATGTGATGGCGTCGGCAAACACGGTGCACGTTCCGGCATGTGTAAACGGCTGCGTAAGACGCTGTGGCCTCTCCCCCTTACTAGAGAGTACTAGAGAGTACGTTTCTAACGCGTTTGTGCTAGCGTCCCCTTAAGCGGGAGATGGTGCAATTATAATGAAGGGCGCTGTTATAAAATAGGAATGACGTCACATATGGCGCGTGTCATTGGTGGAAGTCAATCGTTCGATTTAGTGCGGCGAGACTGGGCGAACTACACGGAAGATTCACGGTTTACCGATGATTCCCTCCGGAGCTTCGCCCACTCATCATCATTCACCCCGTGGATATGCGGTGTATTTTTTCTTTCGTTTTTCAGGAGACTTTTCCCTGTGATCAGGCAGCGCGGCCGCACGCGCGACCCTTGAAAACGTTTTGCGACTAATCCTCTGGGGCAGGGCGCATGCGCCGCCACGCCTTGAAAAAAGATGCGTCCGGCGCTGTGCTTGTGCTGAAGTGCAGTGAAAACATCTTTTCCTTAAAAAGCACTAATGCTACGTGACTCGGAGAAATGAGCTTGCTTTCTTCACCGGCCATGCGGATTTAGTGGTGTAAGTAGGAATGTTTCTATTTTATGGTTCGTTATTGCTGCTGGCCTTAGTCTAGTGCGTTTGTTGTCTTCTCTCAGAGAGAAGTACGATTTTAACCCGCGCCTGTTGATTTCCGTTTCTCAACGACTGCTAGTAATATCTCACTATGTTGAGTATTTGAAGCCTCTTGCCGTGGGAACGTGTCCAAGAAGTAGCCAATTTCAACACGCATGGCTTGTGGAACCAGCGTGACCTCTTAAGCTGTCACCACCATCAATTTTAGACGACCAATATTTTGGTACAGAGTCAAACAAACTATCTGACTCATGAAAGCAGAGTACCAAGTTGACCTTGCGTGCATCCGCTTCAAGCTAAGCAAATACGATCTTCTCACTGCGCTCTCCCCTACAGCCACTGCCAAACATGAGAAATCATAGGGCACGAAAACAAAGACGGACCGAAAGAGAAGACAGACGATCCCCAACTACCGACTGTGCTTTATTTTCAAAAACCCCTGTTTAAACTGAAAACTGAACGGCACAACCCATGTTCGATTCACTTTCATCGGAAGGAATACCTTGTTATCTGGAAGTTGGACAGATGGGGTACTCGAACACCCAGAACCACTCATCCCAGAATCGTAGTCAGAATCCAGAACCCTGCCGTCTGTGTTTTTCTGCTATACAATTTTACATTTCTGCTCTACAATTTTACACGCTGTATAGCCAATAAGCCCAAAGAGCCACTATTTTGAAGCTCATTGCCAAAGTTAGCGGCATTTCAAAATCGAAGCTTTTGTTTGCGAACTTCGCCGAGTTTCCTGACTGTGGGCGCTGCGCCCTGGCTGTTCTCTTGCCAAATAGGCAAAGTCATCACAGCGGAGTACGCTCGTCACGCGCGGCCCGGGGTTCCTTGCACCACCACTAGATGGCGGTTGCCTCCACGCATCCGCGAGAAAGAAAAGAACAGAACCAGAAAGTTCGCCTTCGAGCATCCGTGGCGACACTGTAATGACAAAGTAAACGCGCTTCTTTCGAATGTAATGGATTCGAATGGCGCTACGAACGTATGCGCATGCTGCCTCTGAAACCATGATACGTTCAAGGCGTCCGTCGTACCCGCTAGTAGTAAGCAACTCCGTTTAACAAAAAGCTCGGTATAATTTGTGTGTGCCTGCGCTTGTGTTTGTGTGTGTGTTCCTTCTGCAATGACACAAAGTTCGTTGGATCCAGCTCATTTGATCTGTTTCATTCTTTTTTACACATTCTCATTACACTGCTTCGAGGCACGCCTACGTCTATGGCGTCTGCTGTCGACGGAGGTAGAAGGCGACTATAGGCGTTCGCAACTTTTATATGCTTCAACTCACTGCTGGGAGTATGCGCGACTTTAAAGACGTTACACTTCTGTTGAACTTGTCTGTGTCGCCTTTACCAACGAACGTGCAAAGAGCATATGTCACTAGAAAAAAAAGACTACGTGGTCACGTCATACTCGCAGATAATGTGATAGAGGTCACCAGGTCATCAGTATCTAAAACAACAGGGGCCGGATTCACAATCGTGTTCTTACACTAAAGGTGTTCGTAGAAGCAGGTGTCAGCCAATAATGGTGTTGGACATATCATTAGCAAAGGCGGCTGACCAATGGCAATGCGGTACCTACGAATGAGAAGCTTTATGAATTTGGCCCCTGGTTGACTAACAACCATATGACACATATGGTTGTTAGTCAGCGCCCGTGTCGGTGCTCTCCCTTCGTCCTGTTGTTCAGCGCTGTTTCGTCTTCTCGTAATCATGATCCTACCGGCTGAAATGCGTCCCCCGGGAGTAGCCTGATATTACGACTCACCGGACACAGGACCCTCTACTGAATGCCTTTTGAACCACCTAAAGTGCGCTCTCCACGATTTCATGCAGTTTCAAAGTGCGCGATCAGGCGTTGGCGTCCATCTGGTGTGCATACACGCCATCCTGTATGTGCGGTTACCGCCCGGTTACTCAGGGGAAGTGCGCCATCAGGCGCGCATCTGCGCCTCGCAGTGATGCTGTACAGCCAAAGTTGACTGACGACTAATGGCCATTGCCAGGGCGACAGTAGCCGTTTCCTCTGCCAAGACAGATGCGAAACTACATCAGGCCAACATTTAAAGGTATACACAGAAACTCCCAAGAAATAAATTTGCAGAGGGATGAGTTTTATTGCTTGCGTGCTTGGCGTGTAATGCAGAATCACCCAGGTACGAAGTCTGCGTGATCCCGTTGGAAGAAGCCATCGTTGTCTTCTCTCGTCAAACATTAAAGTCAGCCCTCAGAACATCGGCACATGCGCAGTGTTCGGATCCGTATTTCTTGTATGTGATGCCTGCTTTCTCAGTGCCATTTATACGTTCTTAGTTTCTGTTCCTTAATCTTACGTATCCAATATGCCTGCAGGCTTGAAACAAGGTTTCACATTCAAAAGAGTGCAGAAAGAAAGATTTAAACTCCAATGCCTTATAAAGGAATATCTTCTACAAAGGCATTTTATATACTCAACAAAGTAATGATGCAAGAGATGTACATCTTTACAATATGTGGGCACTGGCTACACAATCGGCATATATTACGTGCGCAAGCAACGAAAGCTGTATATACGTTAAAGGTATACGTTTAGCTAAGGAGCAAGAAGTCTACTTAGCAATGTTCCATGTCATTCACATCTATATCTTTAGATAATTACAATTAACGTTAATTTGTGCCTGATGAGGACGAAATGCAGTGAAAGTTTTGAAAATTTAATGTGCAAGCAGACAAAACCTAATAAATTGCCAAGCAACCACGGCGCCTCCTATTATGTTATCTCTTTGATAAAGTAAGAACTCACCTAACGCGCTGATACTTTGTGAATGGGACACCACAGTCATATATTCCGCCAACTTGAAATATTCCGCATCCTTGGTGTTGTTTTTATACACGTTGCGAGATGGCAGAGCACTGCCATTTAAAGAACGATAAACAATCTGGCGAATATATTCTGTTTGGATTACACCTCAAACAACAAGCAATTCTGTGAAGGCTTGCACTCGTGTGTCCGTTGTGCTTATTAACCTCAATCATGAAGTTGTCAGCGAAAAAGAACAATAAACTTCGTCTCAGCGGGCCTGGCGATTATTTGATGCCAAGGCAATGACAAAAAATATGACAGCCTGGCTACGCTGCACACAATGGTCTTGTGGCTCATGAAGTTCATCTACACTTGGTATCACCTGAAAAATATTGTGTGCGACATTATTTTTCTCACAGCTTGTGGTACTGACGTCAATTTGAAAGCACGTCCAGACGTTTCCTCGAAAATATCGTACTCATGCTGCGAAGAACATCTGCAAAAGAGGCTTTCGCAAGTTCACCCTGTCACCTGTCCCCTTTTCCCTCCATAGTCACACTGAGCTGCGCTAAAGGAAGTCACGAATACGATGCACCAACTTGCCCAATCTGCAGTACTTTCGCAATTGTTATTAAATGGCGGTGTGACCGGTACATGAAATATATCTGACAAAGCATTATACAGCTAAGGCTGAACTAGTTGTGACATACGGTGCGAGGAAAGATCGTCCTGTTTTTTTTTTCACGAAAAGCCGTGCCCCCTTAACAACCTTGCTTACTCAATATTTGAATATTGGTAATTTATGATAACTTGACTTTACTTTCCCGGTGCTCCTTTCTATTAGCCATTTTCGTTTATTATTACAGCGTTTTCTTAAGGCAGACACTTTATAGTCGCTAGCTCGTCTCCTTATGGCGCTGCAGATATTAGAATATGGTCGATGCCGTTCCAAGTAGCATACTTGAGAAACTTAATTTCTTTTTTGCACGCGTGCAAAAATGTTAGACTGCATTTGGAATGAGAGGCAATGCATATCGCTCCGCATTTTGAGAACGCATTTCTCATCCCTTGCGATAGTTACGAGAATTAATAGCAAAATGTGTTCTTCGCATACTGGTTGGTTCCAATGATGTGACCATCACATATCCTCTATGTTCGATTCAGAATTGTTTAGAAAATGTACATAATTTTGATTCATCGTTGTGCATATCGCACAGCTCCTGACTTTTGCACCGCGAATGACACGTTGCTGAAGAAACTGTGTATTTGGCACAGTTTCTTCACACAATTCGGAATATATTAAAAGCTAAAAATGCAAATATAGGTAATGTATTCACGTTTCAACACTAACTTGTAATGTTTACTCTATAAATAAATGAAACGTTGCTCTACAATACTTTCTTATTGTCGCTAAAGCCGCGTTTCGCACAGCGCTCATTTTTATGTTGGCCCATCACAGTATTACATTCTGACGGCTTCTCGTTAGTCAGTGCTGCTGACAGACCAGGTGTCACAAAGCTATGCAATACCAGTCTGCAGGTCAAACAAAACTACGATTACAGAACAGTAATCGAGAATGACGAAGCGGTTTGTGTACGAGCACGAAACACTTACTGTAATACATAGCATAGAATGGAGTGCAAGCATGCTGACACACAGGAACCGCTTCGAACACTACTCAAAGTAAAGCATAATTTTCGCCGCTGCAGTATGTTAGAAAAAACGTAAGTGCAGAAACTACCCACTGGGGAATGGCCATATATTGCGTGGCATTTTGTAATTAGTGCTTTTGAAGCTTAAAGCACGGAATGACCCGACTTATACTCTACCCTTGGAACCAACACTCGCATGTTTTAACAGATAAGCAAGACCAAATAACACCACTCACACTATGACAATCTCCCCAGTGAACTCCTTTTTAAATGCGTAAGCATTTCTATGCCTACCCAACGAGGAAGCCTGTCCGTCCGTTACGTAAGACGAATTCGATGGCTCATACCCCTGTAAGCAAGCAAAAATGCAATAGCTCATACTTCCGTAAGGCTAAGGCTTCAAGCGCTCAACAAAGTGAGGCGAACAGTGCATACATTCATTGAAATCACACGCACAACCCACAGAACAGCATACGATTCAATAAAGAACAAGCTTAAAACAAGTATCCGAGCCATTAGTAAAGCATTGAACACCCCCTTGAACACTTGTAGTGGTGGTCTTGCAACCGATAACGCTGTGCATCAAATTTTGCAGGGTGATAAGACCGATAAGGCTTGATAAGGGCCGAACTGAGTATGATAAGGGTAACAACAACCAACATTGGTTGATAAGGGTCGGATGTAGTCCGATAAGGTTGATAACCACCGACAAATCTTGATAAGTGTTTTTGCTGTTCGGATCAAGTTTGATAGGATTGACAACACAGCGCTGCGTGGAGATGAGCAAGTGGCACAATGCTTACGCATACTTAGACAACTCCAGTGGAGTTCCTGCGTTATTTTACCTCCATTCTTGTGTTTGGTAAATGAAAGAAATGTTGTAGTGCTTTTTATTTCTCATAATTTGCCCGCCTACACGCTGCGCCTGCGTTCCACCGCGTCCGTCTTCAGCAGCTTTTCTCTGTTGTCACCAGAGGGAGAAGTTCGGCTGGTTGCCCTTTGCTGCACGTACCTTGCCAGCGCAAGATCCCTCCTCCGTGCTAATTGCGCCTAGCTAAGGCGAAATCCAAACGCGTAAGGGCATTCTATGCCGCTTGTCGATAAAAAAAAGAAAGCGTCCGTGGCATAATGTTGTCGCTATCGGGCTTCTGTACTGGACGTCGTGTGTTCGAATCCTGCCTGCGGACACTTTTATGATGTTTATTTAAATATTTATAAAGCAGTACCTAGTTTAAGATGATGAGTTTATGAAGCCGTCTGACGCCACAAAGGAGGAAGTTTAGGCAAATGTATGTACAAACAGTCGGCGTCGTGATTGAATAATTCAACCTTTTATTAAAGGATGGCGTGTGGTCTAAGATCGAGGTAAAATGATGACGGGGATAGGAAGGATGCTTGCCTCGTAAAATATCCGCGTCGGAGGCTTCGGGCGCCCTCAGGTAGGTGGCGATAAGCGTACCGAAGTTTGTCTGTTCACAGTAATTCACCTATTAAAGCCTAGATGGCGCTAGTGATTTCTGGGACATGAAACAGAAGTACGAACACTGCACGGGAAATGATCCTGGGCTCCTAGCCGAATAATGCTACGCCTACAAAATAAAGCTTTACCGGTAGAAGTAAATAAAATAAATATAAATAAATTTTTATATTTGGTTGGCGCGGGATGTTTCAGATGTCTCGAGAATCGTCCCTGTGATTACTATCTGTGCGGGGGGGGGGGGGGGTGAGGCAGGGTCATCATCATCATCATCAGCCTATATTTTATGTCCACTGCAGGACGAAGGCCTCTCCCTGCGATCTCCAATTACCCTGTCTTGCGCT